>NW_017305705.1:1054694-1068522 GCF_001594115.1 Trachymyrmex septentrionalis
GTATATAATGCTTAGTAAGAATTAACTACAAGTATAAATGCCTGCGCAACGAAGAATAATTCACCTGAATTCTAAAATGTGTAAGCTGTTTATTTTAACGTAAAAATACATATAAATCTCCACAGAATAATAATTAAGTCATAATTAAGAGTTTACAAAGATAATATTCGGTTTTGTTGATAAAATAGTTAAATTGTCTCATACTCATTTCCACGAAAAGAATTTGGTTGATGCTATTAATATTTTTCTAATAGTTATCCTCTTCCTTTCATTTTTTCAACAATTGAAAAAAGATCAAAATATCACATACAGAACAATAAAACATAATATCCAGAGTTAAAGAGAAATTCTTCACAGTTTCATATATAAAATCTATCTCAGAAAGTTTTTTACCTTTAGCATATAAATGTAATTGTAAACTATTATATTCAATCCCAAATACATTAAAAGGTCTTATAACTAGAGGTAAAGATAGACTAGATCATTTAGCTAATCAAAATGTTGTATATAACATTTCTTGTGACAACTGTGAAGCTAGTTATGTAGGTTACCAAAAGTTATGTTTGGTTTCGTTTGGTTACTTTTTTCATTTCTATCATTACTCGTATTATTCTGTGAATTTTGCAGTATTGTTTTTTTACGTGTAAGAAATTTTGTATGTTAATAGTCTTAATACATGCATAAAATAAATTAAGGGGATAGTTATTATTTAGTAAAACTTCAATATAATATATTCAGTGATTTTTCTCGATAAAAATCTTGGATGTGAGAGAAAGAACGCTCTACTTTTTTTAAATTGTAGCTACAAAGTGAAACAAGTGATTATTCATTGTTATAACTGCTCTACTTGATCCTTCACAAGTAAATTTTATCGCGTCTCTCTAAATTTTCTCTAGATATTTAATTAGCTCGTAATATCATTAAATCGTGCCAGTCTTTGCAAAGTTTCTCGGCCCATCGTTCTCAAACAACTTGTGTCTAGTGTCACACGTCCGGATATGTACTCGTGTTACATGAAAGTGCCACGTTGGAGGACGTTAATCTCGTTGAAGTTAAAAAGTTTTACGGGAAGCAGAATCTCGTTCGCCTCTTGCAAGGATTTAAGCGCAACGTGATCTTATTGTATTAAGTTTAAAGCTAAACGCGGCCTTCACAGCTCTCTTCCAGCGGTTTCCTTTCTCTCGTTCTTTCTTTCTTCCCGATAATCACCCCCGGCACGCGTTTCATCTCCAGAGAATAGACGATCGTAAATTTAGTGTGAACTCGCGCGCGACATTCATACACTGCGTAAAGTCGAAAGGAAGGAAAGGAGAGCTTCGAAAGGGCCACGACGGAGTGCGCTTTAAATTGAAGTCGTTACAATGGCTTTCCGCGAGAAAAAAGAAACGGAACTTTCGTATTCGTGAATGAAAAGCAACGACGATCCTGGAAAACGAGCGCGTATATGGCAGAAAGATGATTGTGGTCGAAACGGAGATGATGAAAAGCGAGGTCGTTGGTGAGTTAAACGCGACCATCTTCTCGTAAGAGGCGTAAAAGGACGAATCTTTGAATAGAGTATTCCAAGTTTTAATTCTCAACAATCTTGTTCTTTCTTGCTTACACGGGAAATTATGCAACTTATCTTTAAAATGACGGAATATTTAAAGTTCTTTTAAAAACCCTTCACTTTTTGCGTTATTTCAAAACGAAACACATTGGATTTCAAAAGTTTTAGTTTTATAAAAGTCTAATTAAAAATCGATAAATTAACTTTGCGCAAAAATAATATAATTATTGTAGTTAATTCTTTTTCAGTAACACGGAAAATATTTGGTAACAGATATTTAGAATTGGAATAATTAAAATGTTCGTTCGCGCGCCCGTGTTTACAAACGATGAACATTGTAACGATATTGCGTGTTGCAATTTTCATTTTATTGCTATTTTATTGCATTTTATTACTGTTTACTGCAGATGTTTGTTTCGATAGCTATCGGACTATGAATAATACATACTTATGAACATAAATGCGTTTCGCTTTTGTAATTATTATGGAGAATACTCGGTCGAAGAATCGCTCATGCATATGATTCAATTAGTTGAGAATAAAAAAAAGACACATGCAATTGTAATGAACGATATTAATTGCGATTAAATCTAAACTAACGATAGTCTGCTGCAAATAAAGATTTATTTGAGCATGTTTTATATTGTTATTATTAGAAAAATTAGTATTAATATAATTAAAACGTTGGTATTCCAAGAATGGATCTGGACTATTTTGCAATTCACACACAGATGAATGAACGATTACATTTGCAAAGTAAATCCTCTTAAAAAGTAAAGCCCCTAAAGTTGTTTAAAGTCTATACCACACAGACATGTGTTGTATCTCAAAGTTTCTTTATAAAGTAATTTAAAGTATCCTTACCGCCGAGGTAATAGTTCGCAATAAGAATTATTTAGATTTTAATATGTCACTTAGCATTATTAAGATAGTTCTAAAATGCGAAAGCGTTTATTATTAAATTGTTAGTCAATTTATCGTGATATTACTGCGGTAGTTTAGTAGAGTTTTCAAAACCGAAAAATTATTTCGGCGCTTATTTTAAAGAACTACATACATAGTATATAAATTCATACAGAATCACATATAAGCATTTAACATTCAGCTAGACCGTTTAAGCCATTGATTTCTATAGGTTGTGTTTCTCACATATAAGTCCTATAAGATATATAATTTAAAGTATAGTTCTATAAAGAAGTTTCTATACATATCATTATATATGTATAAATAGTTTATTTACAAAAGCAGTTATCTCTACTTGAAATGTTTTTGGCAAGAATAAAGAAACTTGTACACAATTTTTTTATTCAAGCTGTCATAAGATCATTTTTTTTAAATTAAGAGAGATTCAGTAAACAAAACGTGTACAATATGGCTTGAGAAAAAATACAATTTTTATTTATTAAAATACAATGTACTTAATTGCTTTTGCTGCTGGAGAAAGGCTATAGCTAATTTTAAGAAAACATTTAATCTCAGAGTAGGTTACTTTCTTTTTCTCTAAATTAAACAGAATTTTTATGATTTTAAAATTTTTGTTGTTATGCTGTTAATAAAAATAATTTATATACTGAATTACAAAACACCATGTTTAATAAATATTATTATTTTATTTATTTTATACCATATTTAGTTATTTATTTTAAAAAATACAATTTTTTTTTCTTTCATATACATATGTATATGTCAAATTCAAATGAAAGTAAAATATTGAACAGAGTGAAAATTGGCAAAACAAGTTTTTATAAATAAGTAATAAATAAACAAAAAATTATAAAATTAAAAGTCAGTCAAAGTACAGAGTACAGATTTAACTTTTTTTGCAACTTGATTCACAATTTAATTTTTCTCTTAATTTTATAGGATTTATAACTGTTTTTACACAGTTTAAAATATTAAATCTGTAACCAAAATACGAAGTAATTCAATATCCAAGAATTCCAATATCTTATTTTTTTATTTTTGGATACAGCCATTTGCATATTTCGGTTACTCATATGTGTGACCTTCACTATATCTATTTTTTATTGTGAAACAATGTTCAAAGAAAACGATTTAGTAAAACAGCATATAAATAAAATTTTTAAAAATTATTAATGGTAATAAGCAAGTATTGAATCGACATTTTCTTCTAGCTGTTAGATACACCATAAATGATTTAAATTCAACGCGAATCATTGCAATATTAATTGTCTTGGAAAAAAAACATGATATAATAAAAAGTGTTTTATTGCGTACAATAGCAATCGAATATAATTTCGAGACAAGTTTTTATTGGTGGTAAATTTCTAATAGCAACTCTATAACATTTTGAGCTAATTTTCTGATTGATCATCAATCAGATTACACATCTCGCGAAGCACCTTGTATTTTTACATCAGAAAATGAGAAAAAGTCAACGTGTGGATTTGTGTGTCTCAAATGTAAAAAGAAAGAGAGCTGAAAAGGCGTATCCACGGTGTCCGTACGTTGATAATGGAACCGCCGCGTGAAGACCAAGAGGGTCGTCGATTTTCATGGTGGCTGGAAGAACCAAACAAAAGGAGAAACTACATTGAGCGCAGGGCGCAAACCTGCAGCACAAGGCACAGAAGTGGACGGATGAGAGGTGGCTCAAGTGGTCTCTCTTACGGTGTTGGGTATTTATCGTAGTCGCATCTTTCCACGCAGTATGGACCATTGTGATGTGTTCCGTGCCGAAAGAGCGCCCGCTTAAGGTTAATACTTTTGAAGGGCTCGCGGCGTACGGAGGAACGGTGCGATATATCCAGTATTATACACTTATGTACACACCGCCGTAGCTGCGGCATATGGTGCCGTATGCGACCGCAGTGCGTACATTAATTTGCATATTAATTTGCGAAGGTAAGCCAACCTCGGTGACATCTGGATTAGAGAAAATATCGGCGGCGATATATAGTACTAGGCGCTTCCGCTCCGCTTTACCGAGATCCTCGAGCGCTACCTTGGGAATTATTTTACGATGGGGAATTCAGCTTTGTTCTTGATTGAGCTTCGAAATTCTACAATACGCTTTATTACGACGAGAGAAGAAATAAATTCGCAATACTGGTATGTGCATATTATTTCTACGTAATGTTTCGTAACTGCAGAGGTTGCGTTTCGAAATTTACTACCGCAGTATGTACTAAAAATCTATGGCGTAACGTAAACTGTAGATTTTTAGTACTGACAATAAATTGTGGAATACAGTCAGAGAGGCTCCGTAATTGCTCTGTATTATTACGCGGTTATATTCCACGCAAAACAGTGCACGAGGCGTTTGTTCAACTTTTTAATTATGATATGAAAATTTTATAAGTGTTAATGTACGTACAAACGAAGAGAGAATACAACGGCTCTTGCCGTTATAACTTTCGTAGGCACGCATACGGCAGCAGGCATGTACGTGCCTCCGCGACGCGTGAACTAATTTGCATATTAATTCATGTAGATAATCTGTTTTAATGACATCTGGATTAGGGAAAATGTACGCTTAATATATCACTCTGGCATCCCGAGTGGCTTGAACGCGTTTCTCGTGTATACTAATAGATTTCGATTAGGTGACGTATCGATAATACCGGTATCGACATCAAGAACTGACAGCGTAATACCGTCGTGAGATCAGACGGCAAGTTCTCTAAAAGAAATTAAGTTTTACAAAAGAATGATTTAACTTCTATCAAGCAGTTTCATATGAAACAAACAATTAAGCTTGAATTTAAATTAACGACCGAAGTCTTTTCTCGTTGCTAAACTTTTAAGTTTGATTCTTAACTTTTCCAAAAATATGCATTCTCTTGCAAAAATATTGGCCGCTGATGAGGAAAGATGGGAAAGGGAAAAATAGCGGAGCAATATACGATAAATACATTTTTTTCTTCTACTCGTTTGCAGATCTATCTCCATTATCGGATCGAGTCTTTCGAACGGCGACTGCTCTCGATATTCCACAAGACAGATTTTTCATTAAGATTTATGTACCGTCGAGAATACGACTGGTAATTTTTCAATTCCGTTCGCAGCAAAACGTAATGAAATATTGCGCAGGATTTAATGCACCCGAAATGCTTCTCTGCAGTCTAAAAATGTAAAGTTCTTTTCTTGTGATTTATATATATAATTTACTATAAATTAATTTGTTAATTATATATAACACAAATCGATATTTACGTTAATAACGTTAATAAGTATCTAACAATTTAATAATATTTTGTTTTGTCACTGTCTTACAAGTAAAATTTGCGCGGTGGATTTTTCTCGAGAAATGAATTTTCTGGTAAAGCGTGCATAAATATTTGTTATTCCGGCATACTTAATGAGCAATATGAAAAAAATGTTCATCATCCCCGCTATATGCAAATTCATCATGGTATAAAGCCTGCGCGCTTGGAAATATGCTAATTCGCCAACGTCGTTTTGTGAGCTCTCGATATTCAGTGCTGTCGGTTCTCCTTCACGCCTGTCGACTATTTCTTGCTTGCCGAGATTACTCAAGTTAGATTAACTTTATTTAGAAATGTATTGTGCATTTTTTTCAGCATCCTCTTTTAAATACTTCTTTAGGGAAAATGTTTTTAAAATATATTTTTTGAAAATATACACGCGCATAGACATATATAAATAAAATGTAATTTTAAATATTATCAATTTATTTCAAAAGAAATTTTATTGAAATATTTATATATGTAACATATCTTATAAACGGTATTTTAAATTTTATTTTGATTGTCAATAAGTACTAATGATTACAAAACGTATTGTTAAAATTACGGAAATTTATTCATTATTAATTATTTATAGTAATTCAATTATTAAATGATGGATTTTAATTAATAATTTGTTGAAGCTCTTGCTAGAGATATCTTTTAAATTTATGATTATTGAATATTGGAGAGAAACAAAAGGCATAAATATACAATATAAAATTTTTATTAAGCATACTATTTGTTTTGCGATATAAATTGTACAAATGACGATTGGAAGATACAATTTATAATTATCTCAAGTAAGAATATATTCGGCGGTTTCTCAAGTACTGACAGCGAAGAGAGTAACTTGTTATTGTTGAATTTTTGGATAACAGAAAGTATTTGGCACGTTTAATGAATTTCCATTATATTTTTTAACCGCGAAACAGATTATAGCCGAAATATATCGTTTAAGTCTTAAATATATAATATTACGTTTTAAAACACCATCTACTCGTAAGTGATCTTATATATTATTTTATTCTTGTTTCACCCGATGAAAACAAGAAGGATAAAATAATACAATTAAGGAGACACTCGGGTAATATGTAACGTTTTTCCAAATTCTAATATATAACAAAAATTTCAATATATGACAAAAAGGTACAGTATGCAAAATATATTTATTTAAACGATTCGAAACATTTTATCAAAGAATTCTTTCCGCTGAGAAATAACTTCCTTAACGATCTATTCACGGAACTGCTTTAAATAATTCAGATTTTTCTAAAATGTCGAGACGCGTGTTAGAAATGAAACTTCTTGAATTAGTGAGGAAACTCCATTGAAATGTTCGACCGAGTCGCGTGATTCTACTTATCGGAAACAACAATGCAAATATCGTCCAATGCTCTTCAGACTCTGTTAGGAGTGGTCGGTGGGCGGAGAGAGGCGACCTGGAACTTGAATACCGTATTACTATCTCAGCCAGCGACGGAGGCTTTTCGCAGTGGGTGATCCTGAGACGAGATCGTCTCCGAAAGCCCAGAGATTTATGCCCCGCGCGGTTTCTCGTTACTTCCTCAACCAAATATCCTCACTCTGGCTTTTCTCTCGCCCACTCTCCCTCGGCGACCCCTACTCGTCCACCTGCCCCTTTCCGGCTTGACTTTCTCTCGCGAAAGTGAATATTTATGAAAGATGTAAATAACGAGCGAGATAATTTTCTCTTCGCCGCAGCTACTCTTGTTTACAATATAAATTCTTTTTCTCTTTCTCTTTTTCTCTCTGTACATTTCGCCATTTCCCATGAATCCTCTAACCACATCGTTTCCGTTCGTTTCGTTTTGTGTGCATTGTTTGCACTTTCTGCGACATCGCACCGGATGTGACACATCCGTTTTACGCATTGAAAAGCTCCAGGATAGAATCTTCGACTTGCAAAAGCTTCAAGGAATGATGTTTTATTTGGTGAATTAGCATTTCGTGAGACGTCTACGAAATGTTAAAATTTCTTAATGCTTTTTAAAAGTCTTGAATCAAAACAGTTGCGATAATATTATATAATTATAAAAATCATTATAATTGTCTGGCTAATGTAATTTTTCGCAATTAATTATTTATAGTGTTTTAAAAATGCTTATTAGCATGTAACATTAAATTGCTTGTAAATTTTATTTGTAATATTACGTACTTCAGCTCAATCTAAGGCCAGTATTCATAGGCTGGTACTCAATAGTCAATTCTTATATTTAAGACTGTCTTAAGTGATATCTTAATCAGACCGTAGCATCTTAAGGCATTACTTAAGATAGTCTTGAAATAAGACTATAAATATCGACCAATAGTTCGTTCTTATTCAAGTAATGTCTCATTTTAAATAATGTCTTAAAATGGTTTCGATTGGTTTATGACATTAAAATTGTACTTAAAATTAAATATAAGAATCAACTATACCAGAATACCATATAGCCAAAGACTATGTTTCAAGACCGACAAATAAACAACGTGAAGTTTGCTTGAATTGGAAATTACAAAAATTCATACAAAAAAAATATTATTGGACACTAAGATCCGCCTTGACTGGATGTGGCTTTTTTCATTCATTTGCATTATAATTATCGTTTTACTTATATGTGTCCATGTGTGCCATTTATTCCACGGCAGTCATTCGCATAAATCGATTTTCAGTGAATACACGAGGTGTTTTCGATTTCCTTTCGACTTTTAATGCACTGCTATGTAAAAAGCAGAACAGCGGATTCTTAGGGAATTAATTTCGCATTAATATTTGTTTTCAATATATTCACCGTAGACGGTGCACTTCAAGCGTGCTATCTCGACCGATCTTAGTCGATAAATCTTTTTGCCATTGCATGCACGTGATTTTCGTGAACTGGAAGAAAAAAACGCAAAAAAAAAAAAAAACAAAAGGTGCATTAACAGGAACGATCAACTCGAGGAAACGTTTCATCACGGAATCCTGCAAAGGCATGAAATCACTTTTGCGAAATAAATGTGCGGGATTTACCTCCACCCAATTATCCATTCTTCTCCTGAAAATTATTGCTTCAACCGCATTCTTCACTTAAACGTTATAAAATGGACTCATTTTTCTTTTACTTTATGCACGCGAAACGCGGATTACTACTATTTAAAATAGTAGGTAATATCTGACTTGTTACGTTGACTTCTTTTTGTGTTATCAATGCATACTTTTTGTGATATCTTGTTTTTATTCGAATAATATTCCGATGTTATACACTACATTAAAAAATTAATTGACCATTTATTCTGCTTTCTAGGCAATTTTCAAGAGAGTATAACTTCGTTAAAAATCATTATAATGAGATGATTAAGAAAGCATTTTTAAGGTCGAAGTCTCTTCTCTTTAGATCGGTGCTTTAGATAATAATCTGAGCGATTTCTTATGGAGCTATATGGACATATAAATGAAGATCAGTCAAATTTCAAAATTTTTTATGAACTTTGTTTTATAGTATAAATTAAAAATTGAACACGAAAGCAATTTACAACTTTTCAAAGAATGAATCTTTATCTTCAGTTTGAGTACTTGTGAAGTACTTGCTCGATTTTGTTTCACTAAGTTGTTTATTAAACCAAAAAGTGTCTTTTTAATTTTGACTCATAGAAAACGAACGGAGTATAAGCATTCGGTATCTTTCAAAAAACAAATAAAAGAATCTGAATTTTTTCTTTAAAGTGCATCTATTGTATTTTCGATATAAAGAAACTTTTTGTATGTAAAACTTTGTTTAATGAAGCATTAAAAATTAAACGATTGACACGTTATTATTCAACTTGATATATTCGGGCGAGAAACGTTAAGAACACTATGATCTTAACGTAATTATGTCCTTTGTGTTTAAAGCAACGACTTTGACTAAACAACTTTGCTTGATTCTGTTGCAGCAAACGCGTCACATTGTAAAAAGATTTTACGATCAAAATTTATGCTTAAAAAAAATTTAGATTTTATTCGTTTATCAAAGAATATCAAGTGCTACTCCGTTTATCTTTTGTGAGCAGTCAAAGTCAAAAAGACTTTTTGCTTTGATTAAATAAAACTCGGTGAAAAACATAACAATTAAAAAGTATGCAAATTATAAGTAAAGGTTTATTCTTTCGAAAGCTGCAAACTATATATGATTTTTAATTTACATCGTGGAACTTTGCAAAGTTTATAAAAATTTTTAACAGAGTTCCATTTATATTCGTAAAAAGTTACTGAGATTGTCATCTAAAGTACTGATTTGAAAAAAGATTTTAAGCTTTAAAATGCTTTTCTTTAATTATTCCATTATGATCATTTTTATCGAATTTATACTCTCTTAAAAATTGCTATTTTTGGAAGGCAGAATTTAGGTAGTTTCTCTTATTTTTTTTTACGCAATGTAAATCTGTTACTAAAGTCAAGTTTGAAAATTCTATAATCTTTGTATACCAAAAAATATTTATAAATTAAAGAAGAGTGATATATGTGATTAACAACGTTATTAAAAGTATAAACGGATAAACATCCAAATCAACTTCATGAAAGGCGGTACACAACCCATGGAAAAGTGAGAGGATTAAAAACAGAGAATTATTCGTGAAAAACTGCTCAGAGAAGTCGCAGTTGTTCATTGAAAGGATTAAAATCCGTACGCGTCGTGGATACAGCGTACTATTCGCTTACTTACCAAAGAGAGGAAGGGTCCCTTTCCTTTTTCTTTCTTCTTGCCTGCTTTCCAACCATCTTCACCTCTACCCTCCTCAGTTCGGCGAACCTCTTCGATGTTCTCTGTGTTCTCCGGAGAGGCCGCGACCAGCAATCAACGTAATGCATCCGCAGACACACCCCCATCCACCCCGTCAGCACACACAGACGTAAATGCAACCATCGTAGGCACGAGCACGCTGACGAATACAGAGTTAGTCACGACTACGGCAAATGGCCGGGGTACATACCCCTGGGCCAAAGGTCTCGATAACACGAGGGAGAGCCCTGGAGTAATGCAGACGCAGTGGCAATCTCTTCGAGAGCAACGAAATAGATCGTAGGACGTAAACCGATAGTGCAAAACCGCGACCAGTATAATCAGCCAGTTTCTTTCTTTCTTTCTTTCTTCCTTCTTTTCTTTCAAAGGAAACCACCCACAAAAAAATTCTTGATGTAAGCTTGCCTCGTCACTGATGGTATATCCTTCTGTAAAATGTCATAAAGTTCGTAACTTTAAAATTTGTTGTGCGCAGATGTTACTTCGTTCTTTGTTTGTTCGGGAGGATTTGCAGGCTCCTCGTTGAGGAGAAAAAGGATATATTCGATTCCTGAAGGGAAGAATGTCCTCTCGGTGTGCATTCGAAAAATGTCTTGTGGCTTCTACGTAAGAGCGACGTATGTATGTTTGGGAAACCGTCGGACTGATTTGCGGCGATTTGATTTCTTAGGATATCAGAGAAGTTAGATATGCGTGTGCTTCTTTACAGGCGTGATCCACGAAATGTGCGACTTGGTATAATGGTTAGTTTGGATAATTATATGTACATATAATTTTTACGTGACTTCGGTGCAAGAGACACAGTACACTCCGGAAAAAAAAGAATAAAACTTGAAAATAAAAGGTACATAGAATGTGCTTTTTATTCTTTTATTAATCTTGTCTTTTAATAACAGCCTGTCTATTGTGAAGAGAAAATTATGAAATTAAGCTATTGTTAATTTTACCATCGCATATTTTAATTGCAAGTAAATCACTTTGTATTATTAACTATGTTGCTCACAAAAGTTAATTTACGGAAATTCAGAGAATTAATTAATTAATTAATTTTTACATAAGCTTCCAAATAATAAAATAGATCTCGACAATTGAGCAGAGTTTCATAAACGTAACATTGTCATAATTAAAATATGCATATATAACATATACATATAAACATACAATGTTATTATAGATAAAATATTATTGTAATAAAACTGTAACAGTGTTTATGCATTTTTATAATGTTCCTTCAATTATACTGTGAAAGATTGAAGCATTTAAGATAGCCTAGCCATTTTGTGTAATGCGACAGAATGAAAAGGAGATTATTTGAGAATGATACGATATTAATCTGACAATGACCTAGGATGTTAATTCGTGCTGCTTGTATGCAATAGACGTCGTTTCACTCTAACACTGGGCAGAAGTACGCGCCAGCAAACTCATTATTCTTCTTGTCCTAAGGGCGCATATCCTGCGCTCTTCGTCTACGCGCGAATAATCTTCGCCAGGATTTCGCCATTGTATTATTGTGTCTGCCACCGAGTGATAAACTGCGCATTCCGCAGGGAACACCGCTCCGCTCATTACTAATATAGTCGCACGACGGCGTCCTATCGTAGTTAACGGAGCTCTCATTGCATCCCCTGAGAAACTCGAAGTTAAGGACTCGTCCGCGTCAAAGCGACCACCACGCGCGAGAATTCCACGTAAAAAGAATCTGGGATTCTTGGATTGAGTATATCATGAGTGGCATTCTCATTCTGAGAGTAGCGAGACACTCAGAAGGAATGGAATTTATTTTCTCTGCCACATTGTACATTCCCTTATAGACTATTTATTCCTATTTGTTATTCTTTTTAGGAAAATAGAGAAATCTAAAAATAAGTTAAATGAATTTGAAATTTAGTTGAATTAAAATTGATTTGCTATCGTTACTACTTTAATTTACATTTTATTATATACATATGATTAGGATTAAATAATTATATAGTTTTTCTTAGATTTTGTTCGATTTTGTTATATAATAATTTAGAAGAAAGAGAAAGAGAGAGAGAGAGAGAGAGAGAGAGAGAGAGAGAGAGAGAGAGAGAGAGAGAAAGAGAAAATCACATTAAAATGTTTTCATATTCTTTTATCGGATCAGTTTAACTTAATAAAAGCAAAGAAGCAATTTGCAAGGCAAACTCAATATCTTTTATCAACAGTACGTCACTAATTCAATACAGTGGGCTACTGGTGGATTACGGAAACTCATTAACCGAGTAATACCTTTAAACGGCGAAGCCTTTTCGCTATACGTTCTAACAAACCTGCCACAAACTTACGGATAAAACAATTTGACCCCGACCGATACGCCGATGATATACACGGTACATAATAGCCATCGCGATAACGTATCTCGCGGAGCTGGGTAAAAGGAAAGAGAATAGACGACTAAGCATACAAGAATCAATTTATTATCACCATAAAAGAAGAAGTACAAGCAGATATTCTTATAAAGTTTCAGGACATTTAATCATAAATATCGACAGCGATGAGACCGACTAAAATTACTTTACACAAATAAAAAAGATATAAAGTGCTGAGATGAGCATAAGATTGCTACATTTACGATTCTTAATTACACCTTTGGAAAAAGAAAGCTTCCTCGAGCGAGAGACAAAAGGCTTATTGTAAGGCGAAAAGAGAGAAGGGGAGATTAAAAAGCGGGCGCATGCAAAATCGATCGCTGAATTATGGCCACATTATGACTGTGAAATTTGCTAGGGCCGCACTTTCCCGGCTGCAGTGAATTAATCCGCGAGAAAGAAGACTCGAGCGGCCTCCGACACGGGGGCCGCGGAAGCCGATGATTCATTTCGGAGGAAGCGTTGCAGAGCAACTAACGGCAGAGAGCTGCTGCAACGTGGTGCGTCTCGGAAGAGGATTCCGGTAACGAGAAGCTCACCGATTAAACAATCGAAAGATGCTGACGTGCGTGAACCATTGTCTAGGAAATTTGTTGGCAAAAATTATCGGGATTTCTATTAATCTCGCGAAACTTTATTGCAATTGTTTTTGAGCATAGCACATGTTTTTGAATTCGACAAATATGGCTGCTTCGCTAAGCAAGCTTGTTTTTCTGATATCCCTCAAATTATTCGTTATGACTCGAGGCATATTGTATTTCAGCTATCATACATGGAATCATTTGGTTATTCCTTTTAAATCGATTTTTCGCATCATTCTGCGTTACAACTTAAGGGAAAATAAATATTTTGTATAATTTTAATGATAAATAATAATTTTGTATAAAATGTAAAACTGGTAAACTGAAAAGT
>NW_017305705.1:1069086-1083768 GCF_001594115.1 Trachymyrmex septentrionalis
TATATATATATATATATATATATATTAGATAGATATCAAATAATACGTATAACAGTGATCATAATATTGCGTGCATTTATTATGAGATAGTAATTACAAGGTAATTCGACACGAAATCAAGGAATCAAAACATATTCATTCGGACCATCTTGTTTTCTCACGTCAATGACGAAATAATTGATTTCAGAAACTCGCTCGTTAATGAAACGATTGACATGGTTGTTAGATAGGGTAACTGTCCCTAATGTGCCTTTTAGCCAATTTCCTTATTATTGAATTAATTATTAAATATTGTAGCTTTAATTTTATTTGCTTGCAATCAATTATCGGTTTTTTAACTATTTCTTTTTCTTATAATATTTCTTTAATCTAAAAAATATTAATATTTTATAATGCTTTTGATAAAAATAGAAAACATGTTTTTGTCCCTATTAGTGAGTCCTCTCAGCGACGATGGCCCTATTAATGTGTCCTCAATTTGTGTGCCTATCCACATTTGACTCATTTTAACATATAGTTACTAAACAGGTAATAAATTTAAGCTAATTGTTTATGTTAATATTATCTAAATCATTACTTCAATTATATTTATTTCAAAGTACACTCATAACACAACGTTCTCAGTTCCAATACAGGGCACATTAATAGGGACAAATTTAAAATCTTATGATATGTATTACTGGATTTACATAAATTCCTCATATCTTTTGAAAAATATTTAAAATACTCAAAAAATAAAATATTATTATCGGGGGATATCTTATGCATTAATAATTTAACTTAACAAAAAAGAAATATTTTTTTTAATTTATTTGTGCTAGTTTTCTTTATGACTTTATCGAAATACAAAAGCACACTAATAGGCACAGTTATTGAGACAGTTACCCTACATGTTGCGCGCAATAACTCGCATAACTTAATAAATACTCACGTAGTTTTGTACCTTAAACTTTGTCATTTTATCGTTACTCTCAGAATTATATTTTACCTCATCGAATATATTTTGTACTTTTTATCGTCAAAATTATAGCAGATTAATATCTCTCGTCCGGAAATTATACATTACACCGTATACGCTGATTAGTTGTGTAAAACCACCCATACGACTCCCTCGATGTTACATTTTCACCTGGTAAATCCCATGACACAATTAGCAATAAAGCGACAGGATTTATTTCTGTGACACGAAAATAGAGTTTGCCAATATGAAAAATCTCTATTTTCTTTTTTTTAATCTTACGGTTTGCAATGACTAATTGCAATTTGCATGTGCATTAATATTTGTAAAGATAAAATCTAAATGTATCGATATGTACAACAAGGATTTGTTTTATGACATGTGACAGATGATTTTGATAGGGTGATTTTGACAGGTTTTTCTTGTAAATTACAAATCCGTAATGCTCCAGCACATCAAATTTTTAAAAAAAATTTTAGTTAAAAAGCAAAAGAAATATATTTTTGATTATTTTTTAAGTTATTTGAAAAATATACGTCATAGATTCGGAAATTAGCTTGAATGTAATCTTAAACCTTAAGCTGTAACTGTAAAATAAGGATAGATAAGTAACATGACAATATTTTTTGTAACACAAATTTTTCGAAGAGCGCGCACCATTTACAACGTGTGTGTACGTGATCTGCTATATTATCTCTCTAAACAGATTGAAATTTTTTAGAAAACATCCAAATTCTATTAATATAGTTATTAATATAGTTATCTAATTGATTAGTTGATCCGATGTTAAATAATTATATGATATTTACATATTGTAATATTATATGTATATTACATATATTACATATGCAATTATATGTATATATCATAGTCAAAGTGTTAATTTAGTAAATGTATACACTGACTACAGAAAATGTATACATTTACTGAGTTAACACTTTGACTGCGACATAAATACATATAATAATAATTATCTACATCTATTATATATATTACATCTACATGCTATTTTTAATTATAGGATTTTGGCATTTTTGTAAACAAATAATCTGTATATAGAGAGACAATATATAGGACACCTTATATATCATTCTAGAAGTAATATAATAGTATATTTTTCTACATTATTATGGAATTTTAATAATATATTTTAAGAATCCTATTTTCAGTCGAAGCTAATCTTGATGCTTAATAATATTGATATGTAATTTACAAGTATATTTAGTAGTTCTATAAATTGCTTATTAATTCAGCTTGTCGGACTTGAGACCCAATTATAAACTGAAGTTGGAAATGACATCACAATCTATTTATTGATCGTTAATTTAATAATAATAAATAATAATGCTAATAAACATCTTAAAACACTGCAAAGAATTTATAAATTTACATATGAATATTACTAATTGTAAGCATCAAGATTTGTTTTAATCCAAAAATAGAATTCTTTCTTTAATTTATTAATAACTTACCGCTCTACTTTTTACTTATTAATATTTTAACTCTGCTGGTCTGTTCGCACAATTTACTATTATCATTTAAGTCAATATGATTAAAAAGCCTTAAAAAATAAAAAATAAAAACTTTTATAGGAAGAGATCTTAACAAAATTCTTACGGAATCATCAGATACCATAGAAAAAAACTGTCTAAATAAAATATTAGTAAGAAAATAAATGACATTTTGGGTCAAGCAGACTCGAACAAACCAGCAGAGTTAAGATAATTTTTTTCAATTTTGTCTAAAATTAAAAGGATATTTAGTATTTTCACGGGCCAGATGGGTATATATCACCCTGACTGGCGCGAGTGATGGCATACGGCGGGATTAATCCATGCTAATTTTCTCATTCCAGTCAGCCCTCAGCGACCGCAGATAGAGTACGCCGACCGTCTAATTCTCCCCGGCAGCAACGTGACAGCCCGAGCAGGTGAGATCGCTACGCTCACTTGCAGAGCGCGGTATGGGAATCCTTCGCCTCTAATTAAATGGTTCGTAATTGTTGCACGTAGATTCCGTACTCCTTAACTTGCGCGCCACCGACCCCCTTGCTTGGCACGCGCGATCTCTCGCTTCGCGTGTCTCGCTCGCTCTTCGGCTCGCTCCTCGTCTTCGTCGCTGCATTTCCTTCCGCTCGTTGCCCTCCCAGTTGCGAATGTAATTATTCGACAATTTATGGAGCTTACAGATTAAATGGAATATATCGGTAATAAGAAGAAGAAGATAAACACATGGTATACAGGGTATCGCTGAATCGCATTTGCATTTAATTTTTAAGCGAGGGGCATTTGACGTAATACGAGCGTGATGTAACATTTTAATTTTGCTAGAACTAATAATCATGTTGTAGACTCTAATTGAAATTGCGAAATTGTAACATTATCCCTTAATACATATTGGTTATTAGTTATTACGATTAATATCACATGCCTCATTAATCGAATGGGAAAATACCACACTCTGGGTAATTGGGAAGTCTAAATTCGAACCCCGTCTGGGATAACATTTTGAATTCTTTGTAGTTTTAAAGTGCTTATATTATTCTTATTAGTATCATTATTAAATTGACGATTAATTTAATTTATGATATTATTTCAACTTATAAGCTCATGATTGCGTTTCAAATTTGATAAATGGAATACAGTTGATGTAAAAATGAAAGATATATTTTTTTAATTTACATAGAAATATTGGATATTTATAACAGTCTCGATCGTATTTAACTTATTATTGAAAATTGTAATTTTTCGCTACTAAAGTTATTTCGCTACTAAAACATTTATTTTATCGAATAATTCTTTTCTCTCTTCTAACTGTAAAAAACTGCTTCTCGCCGTGATTTCTTTTCCATCGGAGGCTTTTCGAGCTCCGTGATTGAACGGGTTGTCCTAGGTAATCAAAATATACGTTACTATCGGTTCCAAGGCGTCTTCCACCATCGGCGCGCCTCTTCTTTGGCCGTCGTCGGAGCGCTTGTTCCCGTTGCTCGAATATTCCACGTAATGCATCGAGGACGCTGTCGATAGTAGAACACGCGCCCCATGAATAATCATGATCTATTCTGCATCGTGCCATCGGGCGAAATTAAGGAGCTACACGATGCATTTCGTGCGACGGGAAAACATTGAAAAGGGAGTCTCACGCAATGGATGAGCGAACGGTAAAATTCTTGGTCTGGTTTTTCTTGAATCCCGACATTGCGCGACGGTCGGGTCCCTCCGAGAGCGTGGAAAAAGCTCGCGCGGAAGCGGGATTTAATAATTTTAAGGCGGAAGAAAAATAAGAGCCACGGTGGAAGAGAGAGAAAGAGAGAGAGAGTGAGAGAAAAGCACGCAATCTCTCTCGGCTTTAAACCTTGCAATTTTCGGTTAGCAGGACAGTGTCCGCAGAGCCTCGGGTCGCGTTTCAAATTGCAGACGAGGTCCCTTGACAAGGCGACCGTTCTCCTCTGCCAGCCCTCAGTTGCTCTCGCTTACCCACTTACTCACTGGGAATTATCTTAATTGACACACGCGACGCAGCGCAGAATATGTGTATGCATAAACGTTTTAATTATGGCTGAACTGAGAGACCGGGACAGACCGATGCGCAATCGACGGCGAGTATTGAGTTTCTAATAAAAAGACAATTGTCGAGACAAAGACGAGATAGTTATCGTCGTAATTGTTACATAAATTGCAGACGACACACGAGGTAAATTTAATATACGACATTGTGAAATATATAATAATTTGTTCTTTTCTGTTTACAAGATATCGAATTCATGTTTTCATGTTTACACTGCCATATTATCTTTCGTATTATAATAACTGAGCACTGAGAGGCTTAATTCATGAGAGTACCGCCATTAGCTGAAGTCCGCGAAACTGCAAGACTCCCGAAGAGCAGAGTTCTGAATAATCCGCGACAATGAGCTTTGACGGGGAAGGTTGAGATACAAGTCAGGGGAACGAGAGGATCAGGTAGAGAACGGTACAGGCGAAACGGCGCGGGCGGGGAACGTGTGCGAGATAGAGCGAGCCCGAAGAGGAAGATGACGAGGAGAGGAGGGTGTTGAAGGGGAGCGAGTAAGAGTTGTTGCAGAACAGCCATTGGAAATGCAAATTTTCGGGGCGATATGCAGGTACGTGGGCGAGACTGAGATGAGGACGTTGCGGCCCCAGGTAAACTCAACTGAGATAGATAATCCGCGCACTTGGGCAACCTACAGTGTTTGCGAGATTCTGGCCGAGCGATCACGTTACGGGCAGCCGATCAGATGCGTCGCTATTCATCCGGCGTATGCCAATCCCACCATGTCGTCCAGCACCGAAGTGAGATTCGACGTGCGCTGTAAGTAGACGCGATTTTCTCATAAGATTGCGAAGAAAGAAACTCATCGGACTCTTGGAAATATGCGAATGTATCGATTATTATAAGAGGGGGACGGGTAAAATAAAAGTTAATGATAAGAAAAAGGAATAATTAATGGCTATCTAGATTGACGCGAAAATGTATAACAGGAGATAAAAGTTTATGTTTATAGAGGAAAGATCCCTATTATGAGATATCAGGTTCATTTTGGGTAAATGCTGGAAATGTATGGGCGGAATTAAAAAAAATAATAGGTCATTTTAAAAGAAATTTACTAAGCTTTAAGATATTGTTATGTAAAATTTTAATTCAAATACTACTTTTTCTGAAAATTGAAGAAATGTAAAAAGTGAGCAAATCGCAAAGTCACAAAATTGTGCTCATAATATGAGATACTCTGAGAAATCAATAATAAAGCGAAGTACATCAATATTGCAATTAAAAAACTTTATTTAATATTTCTAAAATGCAAACAAACGCAGTCAATGTACGCGCAAAACGAGCATGCTGATTATCCTCGTCTTCAATCGTTGGAATAATATCACAGAAACAGGCACTCGATGTTCATTCTGATTATCCTTTTTATTACTGTACAATACATTCATACTCCAGCAACGATTGTCACTCGGATATAGGAGTATACTTTGTATATTAGAAGTACCCTAAGTATCTCATATTACGAGTTCCACGTCTTACGGTGTTTTATGATCATAAAATCTAACTTCTCTAATTAAACAATTTTCAACATATCCCGTTACAGAAGTTAGATTTTATGATCATAACATGAAGAATTTCTTTAATAGTCTTTTCGAAGTTGAATCAATGGTCTAAATTCCACTCAATTATAAATTTCTTGGTTAAAAATATCAAATAATTCAGTTTTATTTATTTGTAAATATTAATTTGAAACATTCTCTAAATATATTTACAGTTAGTATATATTTTTAATTATAATTTGTTTTTTTTTCTAAATTAATTAGCGCTTTTTATTAACATAAAAATGGTTATGTGGGATGATTTATTGAATAAAATATTTATTTCTTTGAACAGTATATTAATAATAAGTAAACATTTAAGTGTGGAAAATAACCACCGAGTTTTTTTTTGCGTCAGGACACGCGTTCGACTCCTATCAATTTTTTAAATCAAGGACAGGTTCGCTCCGGCGTCGCGATTCCGGGAACCCGCTCCCCCTTCGCTCCGCGCGGAGGGACGCAGGACGGCGACCAATGACGCGCGATCACGAGACCGCGTGCGGCCAATCGCCGATTACGGAAAAACCCGTCAGCTCCCGAGTTCGGGAATTTTCCATTCGCGTCCCCCCTTACCATATTTGGGCATGCGGATCGCGAATGTTCGAGATCGAACATCGAACAGGCACGATCTTGTAACAAAACGGCAACACAGAAATAAGCCAACAGTTATAAATAGGAATTAAACCGCTAGATAAATAAGAATAAATCTATAAAAAGAAATAATCATACTTTTGGTCAAAGCGTCTTGTTGCTTAATAATATTCATACGTGCAAAAAAATCTTGCTAATTTTATATTAGTACTGCTCATATCAATATTGTTAAGATTATTGATTGTAGTAAAATATATATTGCTTAACTGCTGTTTACAAAAACTGCATTTGTAAAAATTTGCATTTGAACATTATTAAATACCAAGATCTACTTTGATCGAAAATAGAAATTTAATATATCTTATCCAAGCAAAATAATAGTTCACATTATCAAAATGACGTTCAAATTAATTATTTCTGATTGAAAAGTGATTTTAGTGACAATTTTGGAGTCATTTTAATGTTATTTTGATGTCATAATGACTTAATTGTGTTCTGCTTCTGTATTCTGACAGAACAACGGGCCACGATAACATCAAAAATGTGCGCACAAAATGAGCATGCTGATTATCCTCGACTTCAGTCGTTGGAATAATATCACAGAACAGGCATTCGATGTTCATTCTGGTTATCCTTTTTATTACTGTACAATACATTCATACTCCAGCAACGATTGTCACTCGGATATAGGAGTATACTTTGTATATTAGAAGTACCCTAAGTATCTCATATTACGAGTTCCACGCCTTACGGTGTTTTATGATCATAAAATCTAACTTCTCTAATTAAGCAATTCAACATATCCCGTTACAGAAGATAGATTAGATTTTATGATCATAACATGAAGAATTTATTGATAATAAATACTCACTCATTAAATAATAAACAAGATTTAAAGACTCATCTCAATAAAACTTGAAGACATCTAAATTCTGAAATCTTTTCTCACAACGACTACAGGCACAATCCAATAATGCATTTTCCACTAAATAGTTTTCAACTTAAGAGCAATAAATTCATGGTGGAATCAATAGATAGCATTTATTAGTTTAGCAGAAATGCCGTTATCTCATATTAGGCGTCATAATAGGGAGATCTCCTCTAATATTATGGAATTTCAAGTTTACATTTTTAGATCACCTTTAAGAAATGAGATATATTGTCGTAATAAAATAATTGTCAATCTTTAGTAGGTAAACGGAAATTAATTGACTTCTCCTAAAATTTATAATAATTATTAAGATAAATATCTTACTAATGTAAATAATATACGTCGTATGTCAAAATTATACGCTTGTGTTGTAAATATTCAGTGACGTATGATATAATAAGTAAACTCTTTAATAAACTCAGTTCAATGAATTCGTCTTTCTCCCCGAGAAAATGGTAGGATAGTTTAATCCTTCGTCGTTCGCAAAGTTTGTGCCTGAATACAGACGAGTTTGTAATTGATTATGAACGATGACAAGAATCGTTGTCTCAGCGGATTATAACGGCTTATTAAGTCTTCTTAATGGGCATCACTAATCTGAAAATATACGTCTAGAAATGGGAGGAAATACGTATAGATAGAAAATTCTTATCTGTTATGAAACAATGCAGAATGAGAGAATAATAAGGTGCGCATTATACATACTATAATTAGTAATTATTACGGTTTCGATATCTGACAATTTGAAGAGATAACAGCACAATAGTCGCAATGAATTTTATCGAATATTCGCTTGTATTAAACTTTACACAGTTTTATGCTAAATATGACGTCAATGTTGAATCAACGGGCTTTATTCCTATTATTCTCATTATCCTATTTAATAGGACATAAATATTGATTACGCGAAGCGGTACGCATTAAATTTTAAAAATACATTATTATAATAAACACTCTTTTAATTTTTTAAGACAAAACATTATACGATTATTCTTGTCTATATTCGCGAAAGAAGCTGCTTTCTTTGAAGAAGACCTCGAAATAAAATGCGCAAAGAAGAACGAAGTGGTAGGCCGAGATTAAGGTTGCGCGTCTTTTCTTTTTTTTTTTTTACATAGTCCTACCGGTCATCAAGTATGTTGTATGCATAATGGAAACGGCGAAAAAAGGAAGAAAATATACGAGCCTGGAATTTCCCTTCCTTCTCAACCGCCACCTGCACGCGTAGAAATATATTTCTAGCCATAATGAAAAACTTTCAAACAAATCTCCAGCAGCGTTGCTTGCTGTTACATTTAACTTGCATAATTGATGTAATGCGTTTTTTTACTACATCGAGTTATATTTGTATAACTGTTTCATAACGGAAATAATCCGATATTTGATAATAATGCTGTATTATGATGGGTGATCGATAGAAAATCATTATGATTACGTTTAATCTGATTTTTAGAAAATGATCAATATGGCGCATACATGTGTATACAACAAATATATATTCTTATATTTCGAATTAGCGCATTTGAATTAATCATATTATTATTATTCTCGCGCTTTTCATCTAAATTTACAATTCGTTAATAATTAATCGTGATTATTTACTATGGTTACAAATATTCTCTTTTTAAAGAGAAATAATCTAGTTACTAGTAGTAAATTAAAAGAGATATAAAGCGCAATCTGAGTCGAAGATATTTAATTAGAATTGTTACAATTATAAAATCATTAAAGTAATTTCTCACAATCTGCTATTTTTGATATTCTATTTCTTATTTAAATACACTTCATATTTGATTTTAACATAATATCTAATAGTTGATATAATATATTTAGTACAGTATAAAATGCGATATACGGAATCAATACATTTTAAAACAAGAGAAATCCATTATACTGTTAGAAATGAAAGAAAAACGCGCGCTCTCAGCCGTATCTTCAATACGATAAAGATCAGTATCGATATTTTTATCGCATTATCAGACAATAATATCAATGCAAAAATGCATTTAATAAAAAGATTAGGAAAGTAAACGAGCAATGTACGTTTCTCGCACACATTGTAGGGAAACAGTCCGCTAGCAAAAATGCTCGGTCATGAAAAACGGTTCAGCAAAAAAGTCACTGTACCGCAACATGTCCGTGTAACACAGTGACCTCAAACTGTTTCGCATCTCTGACCATCCCCCAACAATACACTGATTTAACCGGCTGCACATTCTCACGCACACATGCAGGATGTATACACACGGCAGGGAACCACACATTTCCCTCTCCCTCCCCCTTTTCTCCCTTTTTTTTCTCTCTCTTTCTCTCTCATCAATCTCCCTCAAATCAGTACATCGTGATGTCATGCGTTTCAACCTTATCGACAATTCGATGCTCGGCTAAACATTCAGGCAGATTTTAACGCTTTTTGCGAAACTGTGCTGCGGCGGACAGCAGCCAAATGAGTATTGATTTTAACTTCGGCCAGTACACTGTATGTATAGTTGCAATCAAATCACGGTTGATTTAAATAAGATTATTGCTAATAACGCAGCCTTTGAATCATCACGCTGATCTTGTGCATCAATATTGCGATAACTTTATAAGATAATTATCGCTCGCATATGATCCGTTCGTTAGTCTGGTGATATACATAATTAATTGAGAAACTACAAACCGTTAAAAGTCTTTTTGCTAATATTGTAATTATTATGTCACTTTTAACGTAGGTATAATAAGAAATATTCTAAATAGTAAATGTACTATAAAAATCTAACCGCGTATCAAAAGTTTGCAATTCGTAAATTTAATAACTTTGCGGTTTGCTAATGAATCGCATATCCTATACATATGAGTATACGAGTTAGTAATTTCGAAATCAAATCGGCTATTAAATCGAATGTTATGTAACATTAAATAGTAAACATTTTCGATAGGATCGTATCAGGTAATTAATACGTTGACCAGATTCCCTACGTTTGGTTCTCGTATCCGTTTCATCTTTCCAAACGAATTAATTCAGTAAAAGTTAATAAATTGAAAAAGTATGGCGAACATGTAGGTATGCTTTACCGCGCTACGAAGGTTAAAAGGCTCTCGCTCTTTTGCATAAAGTTCCATTGTAAATAAATTATTGAAGCTGATAAATACGTGATACGCGTATTAACAAATATTTAGATTTACTGTTAATGCTCAAGCAAATAATATTGCTATTACGATAAAGAGAATCATTTAAATTAATATTATGTTAGTAATTTATGTTAACTCTTTTGAGAAGCAATTTGATTTGTTTCTATAATGAAAAAAGCTGCACGTAACATTATATAATACCACTGGAATTAAAATGATTTATAGTGATTTATGAATGTCGATGAATTAAATAACTTTATTACAGTTGTTGCGGTCTTAAATACATCAGTCGCTTGCGGCTGCTGAACGTATTCGACGCGCTTCATCGAGGTGTGTAATTTCGATCGTGCACGTGGCGTCAAAAATTGATTCGCCAGTTACCATTCCTAATATTACCTCCAAGAACATCATTTCCCCTTCTCCCGTTCGCCTCGATCCAATTTCGAGCTCCACGGCCGCGTAATTTATAATTCCCACCGCAAATTCGATCTCGAGTCCCGTCGCGGCCCTCTTGGGGACATCTTGTGTATCTATCCGCTCATATATTTACTTATCCGGGATACACGTGTTTGTGTATACGTACGCACGCCAATTGTATTGATTACGTGCATTAGACGGGTGGGACTTTTCAGTGCAAATTGAAAAGTTCGCCTCAGAGCACCGATTTATTCCGTGCCAATGTTACTTCGATCGCGAGCCGAGGGATTTATCCTCGCTAACGAGAGAGATACATTTTGTCGGTGCAATTTTTAGAAAACACAACCGACGCGAATGAATTAGTAACTCGCCTATATTTCGATTAGCATGTTTGGAGCCAGCTTGAAACAGTTCTTGTATGATTCTAATAATGGAAGCTGTAAGACCGAAAAAAGCTCCTTCTTCGTAATTATTCCATTAATTTTTGTTGCACAAATAGTAATCCTACGCTGCAAAAAGTACTGTCTGCTTAACGAACTCTCACTACATATGTACTTGATAAGAAACATATGTGTATCCGTTAGAAAAATTTTCTAATTTGATATACTCGAAATTTTATAATGTTTAAAACTTTACAGTAAAATAAATTTGAATGTGTTGGATTATCAAATTTTATTCGTCACAAAGGTTGTCCACCGTGTATTTCCTAACTTTAACGTTTTTGTCTCATCCATTCGCTTTCATTTCGTAAAAGCAGAGCCGTTTGAAGTTTATCCAAGAAAGGACTAGCCGAAATATGGCCCAGCGGGCACTCGTTGACCCATTCGAATCGCGGCTTTACTTTTTAAAATCTATCATACAGGGAATAGTTATATCATCGTTCTTCCTTTCTGTAACTATGATATCGTTCGGTTTGTTATTTTTAAACTACTTGTAAACTACCATAATTGAATTAATAATGCCTTTAATACTGCAAGCGTTTTTACAGAAAAGAAATGCGTAAATTTGTTCGTCTTCTTCATTTTAGAATTGAATATAATTTACCCTACTTTGGTACCCATTACGGAAACAAAAAAACAATCATTATTATTTTTTCGTTTTTATAATATTTATCATTATAATCAAATTAATTTGATTACATCAATTACGTTCTATCGATACTATTTTTTAAAAATATTTACCATTAATCTGATTACACCAATTACATTCAATTTGCATTTATGAAAAAAAAAAACGGTAAAAAAAAAATACGAAGATTGGAATAAATGAATAAAAATATCAAAATGGGAGAGAATTGAAAAAATTGAAAATTATAATTTTTAGTCGCGATGTGTTTTTCTGTTTTCGTTATAATTTATTTATTTTCCGAATTACTGGATGAAATTAATAATTCTATTACAAATTATACTTTTAATTTTTATCTCTTTTTCATATTGTGCATTTGTACTTATATTTTCTCTCTTTCCAATAGAAATAGTCAGAAAGACCTACATATACTTGATATAGCATAGAATTTGTTAGAAAAATGCTCCTCGCAAAATCCTCTCACGCAACGATTCCGTGATGCGTAAATTCAGCATGATGCGGTGTGTCCCAGCGCGTATCTGGCTTGCGAGAGAGCGTTACTCGCTCGCGCGTAACTCTCGGTCGTTTCTTGAGTAAACTTCAAACAGCGACGCGGGCGTGGATATGGAAATAACATCAGACCCTGACTGAATAAAAGATTTTTCGAATGATCGATATTTCGGCACGGCGTGCTAAAATGCGCAGAGTACACATCGGGTAATCGAGTTTTAGGGAAAAACTCTTCAGAAATTCCTCGATAAAATTATCCTGCCAATATCTGCAGAGGTATTACTAGTTCCAGATGCCGCGCATAATTTTTGCAGAGTACTTGAATCTGAATACTTTTCATTTCCATAAACATACGACGAACGTTTCGTTTCTATAATACGCTGCGTTTAATTTTATTAGTAGTTTGATAGACGTACCTTTAGGCTACTAGATTATAGCCAACGAAAATAAATTAATGGCAAATAGTAAAAATTACAAAAGCAAAAAAGATTGATAAAATCTAAAAATTTCCATATTTGATGAAAAATGTAGGCGAATTCAATACATTTCATTCTTTATTTTAAATTAAAAAAAAAAGGTATATTTAAATTAAAGGAGATTATTTTTTTGTTTTAGTTTTTACAGAGTACTTACAAAAAAGTAGTTTCTCAATATATTCATTCTTAAATACGCTGTTCTTTCTTGCGGAACATGCAGAAAAGAAACTTTTACGTGCTCTAAGTTGAATAAAAAAAAAAAAAAGAACGTATTGAGCGCGATTGGTACGAAATAAAAGATAATATAGGGAGAAAGAGAAAGAAAGAGAGCAACTAAAATTTTGGATGGGTCAGCGACTGTTCTGTCGCGCGTATTTCGGGATCGCTGTTACGTGAAATGAACAGCTGCGCTGGCTATCCGCGCCTAAACGAAAATGGTGACTCGATTCAGGCATCAGTACGTTTGCCGGCTGACTTTTCCACCCTTCATGTTTCCTTCTCCCGATTCTTTCCCTCTCTTCACACCTAGAACAATTCGATAAATTTTACAAACGATCGAAAAAGCGAATTGCGGAACGGTAAAAATTATGAGTCTCGTTAACAAAAATGCATTTTGTGCTAAATTGCTCGTTCGGATGATCTATGTGTTTTAAAGCAGTGTCGATTTTGACAGACACGGTTTTTAATGAATTTGAAATAAGATTTTAGAAAAACTTTTTAGTAAAAAGACTTGTTGCAACTTTTCAACAATTTGCTTTAAAACGTTCTAATAATTAACAGAGTACTTTATTATCTTAATCTTATTTTTAATGATAGATTTTTTTATTTTTAATTATAAATTTATGATAACTATATATTTAATTATAAATTTAATTACAGACTAATGATAGAAAATTTTGAATGAGATATATACAATTTTAACTTGACATAATTTTTTGCAAAATTTAATATTAAGTGCTTTTTAAATCTAATGTAAGTTTTTTAAAACGTGGTCTTATGTTTAATTCACATTGATTCACATTATTCGCGCTATGATCTTTTTCCTTTTTGCATCTCGCGTACTTTGTTTTCATGAAAATGCAACGAGCATAGTTACGTAAACTCGCGTTTACTAAAGTTACTAAATTAAATTAAATTAAATAAGCTTTATTAAATTCAAATTAAATCTACATGATTACATAAAAAGAAAATATTAAAACATATGAATTTATAAAAAATTCATTATACATACATTTTCAATATACATATTTTTCTTCATTTACACAAGGGTTTTTTTCAATATAATTCCATTCAAATGGTTCTCTTCGTCTTGTGCAGGTATTTCTCTCTACGTTCTATTTAATTTCAATTATGAATGGTTGTCGTAATTAACTCATCTATCGATAATCTTCCATATCAAAACTTTAATTAATCAATTAATTGCATTTTAGCTGAACAAATATAATCTTATATTGAAAGGAAAATCCGCATAGAGAGGAATGCGTTAATTGCACTCTGTTATGGTAACAGAAG
>NW_017305705.1:1083866-1084841 GCF_001594115.1 Trachymyrmex septentrionalis
ACACACACACACACACACACACACACACACACACACGTATGTTTAATGTTAATGTTAAACGTTAATAAATAACATTATAGCATATGCAACAAAATGAGCTATAAACATAAAACCAAGTTAATCCGCGTCGCTTTAAGGATTGATATGTTTTTATGATCTATGATAACATATATACATACAGCATGTATGTGTATATATATATATATGTCTTTATTATTATATATATATCATGTTAACTCTCAAAGTGACATGTATTAACTCGGTTTTATGTTTGTGGCTCATCTCGTTGCATACGCTATAATGTTATTCATTAAACGTAACAGCGTTTAACATTTTTAATGGCCGCAACGATGACCTATTACATGAATATGGAAACTAGAAGTGAACCGGCCCGCTGATGAAAATTGGCTCCGGTTTATACCGGCCGTAAATTAAATAAATATCGAGTAAATAAACATGAATTACATCATCACTCAGTGAATAGGATGCCGTAACTGTGCTAGTTTTCCATCAAAATCAACCGAAATTACAGCTCGTGCATCATTAAGTATGCCGAAATTACGATCTGCGAAAAATTATTCGTTGCATTATATGTATGTCGCGTAATATAAAAAATTTGTACGTGGTACAAATACGTGAACGCGATGCATTTAAACAATGCTTTTGTAATGTGAAAAAATATGAAATTATAAACATCCCAGGAACAATAATAACGATTATTCATTGTATATTTTTTAGACGTAAAGTGAGAAGCTCTTAGTGACCTTATACGATCAATAATACTGATCAGTAATATTGAATCAGTAGTACTGACTCAAAATTGAAGAATCAAAATCCAGATCATCGTCAATATATTCTACGTCAATCCATCAATATTAATTACACACAATCAATAATATTGTTAGTATTTATTAATACTGACAGTGTTATTATTGACCGTGTAGGATCACCTTTAGTCGATTACTGGTAAGGAAT
>NW_017305705.1:1084941-1086626 GCF_001594115.1 Trachymyrmex septentrionalis
CACACACAATCAATAATATTGTTAGTATTTATTAATACTGACAGTATTATTGACCGTGTAGGATCACCTTTAGTCGATTACTGGTAAGGAATCAGACAACAAGCACAATAATAAATGGCGATTTGTTGTAACGCAACGTGTGTGTGCTATTTTGATTATATACAAATTAATACTAAAACCAGTTGTACGACGGCAATACGTTCTTGCTCACAGTATATTTCCCGAAATTCATCGCTCACGGTGATTAATTAATTATTCGAAGAAGGTAATTACCGCATGACCCGGACACACGCTTTTTCCATCGTGTCCACCAGGTACCATCAGTTATACGTGAAACCAAAGTCAACGCAGTGTTTCCACTTTGCTTGGTCCATCGGGGAAACAATGACACGATTGACCGCGTTCACGTAATTTAATTTCTTCTTAAACCAGAATATCTATCTTGCATGACGACGTATCTTTGTCTGGTATAATTTGCCAGGTGTTTTTTTAAACGAACAATCACATTAACAAAAATGAAGTAACATTTAAAAGTAAGAAACATTCAGTTTTTATTAAAATTTTTATTTCAAGTTTGTTTATTTCTCTGGCCAATCGATGAATAGATAGCATAAAAAGAAATAATAATATATGGAAGTAAGAAATATATACATATTTCATTTTTTTTTATTTTCTGTCAATCAACGAATAGATTATAAAAACTATTGACAAAAGTAGTTTTGTTCACAAAACTTGATAAGTAAAGTACCCAGTATATAGATTCACACAAAATTATACAAGCACTCTTGAAATCCACCATTAAAGGCATTTATTTCTATAAGTTGTGTTCTCACATGTATAATCGGATGGGATTTAATATTTAATATTAACAAGTAAAGTTGGAATCTCATTCTAAAGCAATAAATGCATCTGATTGTGAATGTGAATTTTGTTTTTGACTAAGAATTCATTAATGAATGGTTTAATCTGAAAACTTTATTGAATCTGAAAGCTTTATGCTGCGGACGTTTATTTTCTGTATCTGATGTTTATCTTTCACGGTCTTCCGCACATCGCGACTAGTGATTTCAGTGTGATTAAAGCTGATAGTAATGATGAGACCTAGTTTTCCAACTGCATTTACGTTAAATTCCTGTTGTTTACTAAGTGACATGAATATGAAAGGGCTTTTCCGAGGATAATTATACGTAATTTCTGTCTCATTAAAATTGATATGATAGATCTACTCTCGCTTTTTAGATCCACCAAAGATGGATAATGAGCATATTTCCAAAAAAAAAGAGTTGCGTAACATTATCATATCATTAGTTAATATCGTTAAATAATATTCAACGTTAAAAGTTAAATCATAATTATATACAAATATATGTGTGGTCTCTTCATCCCTAATCAATCAAAATTTGCAAAGGCAAATATATTAGGTATTGGCGAAATATTAAACAATCCAAATTTTAATTAATAATAAAAAATAGATAAAAATAGAAGATAATCATTTTTTAAATTAAAACAGACATTTCTTTCAAGAGATTTTGTCTTAATCAATGCATTGTACGATTTCTATAATTAAATGAAGATTGTTCCCTGAATTCTGTGTGATGCAGTATTCGACGAATAATGACTTGAATAACATAAACAGTGATATTACAATAAATAATAACTGATGTGTGTGTGTGTAATAATAACTG
>NW_017305705.1:1086726-1099500 GCF_001594115.1 Trachymyrmex septentrionalis
TACAATAAATAATAACTGATGTGTATGTGTGTGTGTAATAATAACTGTTGTGTGTGTGTGTGTGTGTGTATTTAGTGCGGCACGAGGGATTAAAGCTCTCTTGATTAACTGAGCATTTCGCATGAATTTAGACGCGCCGGAGACGAGATTAGTCGGCGTCCCAACTGGCCAGCTCGAGGAGGGCCGCGATCAGTTGGAAATCCGATGTCTCGCTGACGCTAATCCGCCAGCTTCGATCCTCTGGAGGAAAACCAAGAGTCCTGGGGTGACGGAAGTGGCTAGCATCGGAGAAACCCTCATGTTCTCCCCAATTTACAGAAATCACGCCGCCGTTTACCTCTGTGAGGCGTCAAACATCGAAGGCGAGAGCAGTCCGGTCTCAGTACAGGTGTCTGTAAACTGTACGTGTATCACTGTCACTTTGCGATTCTGAATCTGTCATGTTCACTTCAATGCATTCCAAAATTTTTGCTCTGACCACCATTTTTGATATAAGAATTTTCACTAAATAATATACTGTAATTTTCTTTATCTTCATGTATTTCGAATCACTATATACGTGAATATTCACGTAATAATTATTTTAAAAGAGATATAGAATAAAAATTAATAGAAATTGTTATACGAAATAACTTTTATTCACAGTTTCAGAATAAATTGATTTTTTCTAGATCCACCAACGATCAGCGCAGTCGGACCGGATCGATTAACAACTGCGTTGTTATATTCTGGTGCATCCTTCGAATGTCATGCTGATGCGATGCCGCCAGCCGAGTACAGGTGATCAATATCAATTGTTTTATTTTTACTTCTTTTAGAATTTTTTTTTTGCATTCACTCATATTGATAGTTGATTTTTCTAACTTTGAGATTTTTCATATAAAAAGCTCAAACTGATCTGCCTGATTGTAAAATCACGTCAAATTAAAAATAAATTTTATTATCAAAATTGATATGCGTTTTTCTTTTAATTATTATAATGCTATTTTTAATTTTCCATTTAATTTTAATTCGCTTTCTTAGATTGTACTTCAGTTTACAAGAGTCTAACATCTGATATATAGCTTAGAGCGAAAATTATTAATTATTAATTTCTTTCTTTTATTTTTATATCTTTTCATTAGCTTATACTTCCGCGGTGGCATTTGGAAGTGTCTTTAATTTGCAAATTTCCGATGTGCGGTGATGCGTGTGCAGATGGGCACAGATATTCACGGACGGTCGCATGCCGTTGGAATGCGGAACGGGACAGCGATTGATCCTGACGAACGTGACGTATGAGCAACAGGGTCAATACATATGTCTCGCCTCCAACAAGATCAATGGCAACGTCAGGGAAGTTAAAAGCGACCCTGTGTCCCTGCAAGTGGTCGGCGCTCCACGGGTAAGACGACGCATCGTCGCGGCGGAACGTTGAAAAAGTTTCGCTGCAAATCAGAATTACCAGGGGAATCCGACGTTGACGAATAGCGTTTCCGGCGGACGCGTCGCGAAAAAATATCGCTTCATTACTTTACGGGATCCAGGGATCATTGAATATCTTTCGTGAGCGCGGAATATCCTCATGAATACTTTGCCTAAAGTCCGTCGTTCAGCTTCGACTACCCGGATGTAATATCGGTGGAAAAAAAATGAGTAGAAAATGTAGTTTGTAACGAAGAAGAAATGTTGCTCCAGTGCATCAACCTCGTCCTGCTTTATTATTTCGTAGAAAACACCAAGATATACCAAGGATGAGCTGAGATCGTGTATGCGCCAACGTGGATAAATTAGCACAAAAAAAAAAGGAGATTGCAGAATGATTTAACGTTTAATGAAACGAACATAACTTGATAAGCAAATTAAAACTTACTACCCTATACGTTATTGTTAAGTAAATTATTTTCCATCATAGTGAAAAGTTAAGTCTTGTGTAGATCTTATATAATACGTATTATTTATTCATCCATTTGTCGCAAAGCAAATAATATATTGCTCTAATAATTGCGATAAAACAATATATTTAGAAATTATTTTTATGATATACTCCACTAACATAATTTATTAGCTAGATATTGATTAAATATTGTATTAACATCAATTGGAAATATATTTAGCTAATATTACGCCAATAAATTCTGTTATTAAAGTATAATATATATATACTGAGTATATCCGTTCAACTTCAAATGCATTTTTTAATGACAATATCCTTCATTCACTTTTTCATTCGCCAATATTGCGCGTACATTCCATCATCGAGTTTTATTATACAGAATAAATATCATGGTAATACAAAAATCAATATCTTCGTTATTTGTAACGAATCGCGTTGTTTCTTTCAAAAGAGCGCCTCAATATCATATAGGTACAGACATGTTTTTGTTTTGTATAAAAATAACATAAAAATAACCATAGCTGCAATTAATTGAAAAGGTCACTCTTCAATGCTTTTGTACATAACAATCCAGAATAAATACGCGTACATGTTAGAACGAATTTTCAAACAAATTTCAATTGTATTTGATTTATCAAAGAAATTGTCCGATGTTACTCAATTCTTTACATATATTATGTATTCGGTATTTTTTATGCACACATGTTTTTTATGTATATATACATATTTAATTACATGTACATTCAGAAATGCATATTGCAAGTAAAATTTGTAAACACAGCATAACTAGAACTGCATACAACAGAGATTAAATTATATTCCAATTACCGTGATATTACAGACCTTCGTAATTTGATTCTGATCAATGACTGAATCCAATAGCTAATTATCTGGCTGTTAACGAAAAAAACTCAATTTTAATATATCGCGGGACTTTTTTTATTGAATTTGCATGATGGCAAAACGCATGTAACTTAATGCAGGTTACTGGCTGCACAAAGGTTTGATTTCCGTTTCATTTAATATGAAATAATTTCATCTGTTAAAATTCGACAGCGCTATTAATATCTCGTTCAAATTGATTTTGACGTTGCGTACGCACACAGCTATTTTATATTACACGTTCGTCTCGGGAGTCGAATATCACGCGAAAGGAGCAATTGGAAAAATTTTATTATACGATTTATTTCATAGGCATGTTGCCTGGAAATCAGTTGAAATGTCGATACCATGTAATCAAATCAATATTTTAATTATGATTGCGATATGTACGAAAACGTGACAAGCGTTGCCGATACAAATATCGTAAAAATGATGAATTACATTTGCACGTATATATTTCAACGATATATGAGATGTGGTTTTGAAATTGCGATACTCTGCAGAAATGAGTATGAATTATCTCAATGTATCATAATGTGAAAAATGTATCCGTATGATAATGTTTTTATCTCGCGATGCACATAGGATGACAATGAATTGAGTTATAATGTGCGCATCATAAATCATAAGTTTCTTTCACGACCGAAAATGATTTACAGTTTTTGTTCATGAAACACATATCATTCAGTTTCGTATTTTGGATGCTTAGTCACGTATCATTCATATCTAAATTGAGCCTTTTTTTTTATTGAATCATCTATCATATTTCTTGATAATATCTCTTTCACATATTCCGATATGTTAACGAAAAAAAAAAAAGAAGAATTGCCACGGTCCATCTACAATGTTTCAATTTTCGCTGCATGCATTTCCGCACTTTTGATGAATCGTCACTGTATCCGTCTGAATATCGATTATTATAGAGTATATTTTTATATATTTAATTATCTAATAATTCGTAACATATTCGATTAGTTTTGATTTAAAGTTGCTCTCTACGAAGTTTTGCCCGCAAAACGACAGTTGTGCACCACCGTGAGATAGTCCGAATAGAAAGTAACTCGCGACATTCACCGTTTGCCGTTTGATAACCGCGAAAGAGGAGAAGGGAGGTCTCAGCAACGAACTTTCCATTCAAAGGACGTTAAACATGTGTCGCAGGTGGTGAAGCCGACCATCACAGAGAAGTTTGTCGTCGTGACGACGGAGGGTAACCCGGCCAGATTAGAGATCAGACTGTGCTCCGACCCGAAGCCGCGGCTCGTAGCCTGGGAATGGGGCAGCACCAGACTGCACGCCGGTTAGAGACTGCTTGCCTCAAACTATCACAAGAAGTATTCGATTTCGTCTTTACTTTGGCCTTTTGCCTCCTGCGTGCACGTACGTGTTCTGTTATAAGTTTCGCATCATGGGGTAAATAACAGAGGTAACGATAAGAGCGGATATTACAGCTAACATTCTTTTTCTTAAGATATTTTTGTACGAACAGAAAAATGTATGTAATCTGATTAATCGAACTTACTACTTTCCTCTTATTTCGATATCGTCAATGTCGTCTGATACAATAATTTTCTGTAATTTAAAAAATTTTGTAAAGAATACACGGAAAGAACGATTTTGTTGAAGTATCTAAAAGTTTAGGCAGATAGTTATATATTCAGATAGATAGATATTTGAAATAATTTTGATAGACCACATCATAATAATTATGTGTGACAATCTCACACATGATAAGCAATGCTATAAAAAGTTTTAGCAACTAGTTTGAGCACTTTATATAATTAATTTGATAGTACAGTACATTATTATGAGATCTAAATCTAGCTAAATTTTTAGATACTTTAACAAGATTTTTCTTTTTCCATGTATAAAAAGATTTTAAAAGTATACAAATTAAAATTATCGCTAAAAACTTATTAGAATACATAGAAGATTGTCACACAAATCATATCGAATTTATTAATATATACTAAACACAGAAAAGTCGATTTTGCTGAAGCATTTAAAAATTTAACTACATATAGGTTTGAAAATAATTTTGTTAGACCATAAGAATAATTATGTAGAACACTCAAACTTGTTGCTAGAATGTCAAAACTTTTTACATTACTCATCATGTTTGAAATTCCTACGTAATTATTTTTAATGGTGCAATAAAATTATTTTCAGGTCTGAATTTTTATATACTTCAGCAAAATCATTCTTTTCGTGTAAATAAAATTATTTATTGAAACAAATTATTTGATTTTTATCGAGACATAAAGTAAAGAAGGTTATTAAAGATTATTATAAAGCGATAGGCGTGTTTACGATATTAGTAAATGACAAAGAACGTGTTGTTGAGAAAAGAAAGAGTTAAGAGAACTAGCTCAACTCGCGAAAACTTTCTATTAGAGTTTAAGGGAACATTGATCTCTCAGTCGCTTTGTATTACTCTTCGCAATACAATGGCGCTCTAGATCGCTCACTGCTCGAGTTACCCGCAAATGATAGCCGCATCTATGCTCTTTATCCTTGTAAACGTGTCAGTAAATACGAGAAACATGGGCAACGTATGTACGAAAGAGATACCACTTTCGCGAAGCACATTGTTCGCGTACTAAAATTGTTACGGCAGACGTCGGGCTGACTCGACTTTACTTTATTCCACTTTGACTTTCGCCTCGACCACCAACTTTTTCCAACAAGTCCTCCTTCGTTACGCGTCTGCCTCTTCGTTATGCGTTTCCCATGAAACGAAACGTCCGTCACCTCGCTCAACGAACCATTAATGTGCAAACTTTACTTTGGTTTTTGTTTCGAATACTACAAACGAGTAGCACAAACGGCCATAGTTATTAACGCTCCCTTCGCTTTTGCCTTCTTCTTCTTTTTTATTCGGTGAAACTGGAGCCCCGTTAAACTTCCCTTCACCTTCGTTGAATCAGCGGAAAGAGTACTCCAGCTTTACTGCTCGGGGTTGCTCTTTCGTACACAATTTTTTCAATGCTTCCCGACATAATTGGCACTCCACGCCGGGTACCTTATTGACGATCCCACCGCTATTCGCAATTACCCCCTTGGTTAATTGATCACTCGCTCGTAACCCGAGCTACGAGATCGCTTCGATCTTGAGACATCCGTCCAATTTCCGCGAGGCCCAAATCGATGCTCTCTCATGCCGGATACCGTGAATTTTTTGCACTCATTATTATCCGAGATACCGAGATTAATTAGTTCCCTCTTAACACGCTTACAAATCTTGCTTTTGAAAATTCTGTAAAATATTTTGGAACTTTTATACTTCGTACATGTTTAGATTTATTTTTATATTTATTAATATTAATTTTATTATTTCTCTTACAATTAGTTAGCTTTTTAATAGTAGCTTCGTCGATCTAATTGTTATAATTTGCACTTATTTTTTTCTTACTTTCTAGTATTATATAGATATTATGATCATTATTTTGCGAAATTTTCTTTCAGTTATTCGTAGAAATGGAAATGAAGAATAAATACATATTCTTGAGATATGCATGGAGTTGTTCTTATTGACAGGTGAGGTTCTGGAACCGCGCTATCGCGCGCTTGATCTGGAGCCGTTGGCTTCAGAAGATTGTTATATAGCGATCTTAGAGTTGACAAGTACAGTGAAAGAGGATCAAAGGCTGTATCATGTTATCGTGGAGAACGATCGTGGCAGTGACAGACGAGCACTCATGCTGAAAGTCGATGAGCCCGGCCAGGTAAACGTTGCAGACATAACGTTTTACTATTCTTTCCAAGACTTCTAACGTCATCTAAAACGTAAGCTCTTTTCGTAGACAAACCAGGAAAAGTATTCACACGTCAAGAAAAATTCTTTGTCGAGTTCTTTGTCGATTCTAGTTGAAGTGAATGTACAATATATACATAAAAGAAGTTGTCAAATTTTATATTTCTATATAATTGACGTATGCGAAAAAACTATTGGAATCTACACCAATGTTTGTGAGAAATGTTTTGGCGATGCACATAGAATATCTTTCTTTGTCCTCAGATTCCGCTTGTTATCGGCGCGGTGGCCGGATTCACGGTGCTCTCGATACTGATAATGGGATTCGTTTGTTTCCTACGTTCGGATAGATGCTGCGTAGCCAGAAACACAGTACCGGCACTGCAGCAAGTGCATTGGTAAGCACACGATATTACATTGCGCGATGATTTATAGGCGAGTAGACGGCGCCGTGGATCACGCGCGATGCTCCAATATTGTGTATGTACATTTGACCAGAACCATGTTAGAATATCTACGAATTTGCATACGTAGGAATACGGGATTTTTATTTTCAGAAAGAAAGATACATTTTTTAAATCTTATACGTCTCGTATAACATTCTGAATAAATGAATAATGCTCGATTTATAAGAAAATAACAAGCAAAAAGACAATTAAATAATATTTAATGTATAAAACAAAATGTATAAATCTATTAAATAACATCTAAGATAAAGGAAGAATATTTGTAAGATCATCTTGTTTTCAAGGCAAAGCCTTTCTTCTATATAAGATGCCCACATCGTGGAAGCGATGCTCCAATATTATATACATTACACGTACATTTGACAATAGTACTATTTATGAATTTGAATGTGTAGGAATATAGGATTTTTGTTCCAAAAAGAAAATAAATGTTTTTACATTTTTAACATCTTAAAAGATGTTAAGCATCACGAATAAATAAAGAATGAGCGATTTTTAAAAACAAAAAAACAAAAGGATAATTAATAGATATAACTTACTTATAAGCGAATTAGATTAGATGCATTCAATGCGTGTATTAAATCCGTTATATACAAATTGTTAATTGATATAAATATATTTATTATAAACATAGAAACCGTTAAATGTTGGTTAAACCATGAAATACCCAATACATTTTATCGTGCAGTTAGGTACGGTATATATTTTATAATTCAAAATATTTACATTGTTAGCTTTACACTTAGATTAAATCAGTATACAATGGTTTTAATATGCACTAGTACGCATTAATGCGTCCAATCAAATTCGCTATTATTTATAAAAACATAATGAATAAATTTATTAATACTCAACTTAAGAAAAAGGAAGAATATTTATAAGATTGTTCTCAAACTAAAGCCTTTCTCTTTTAGAAAGAAGTACTTTGTACTGTGACAAAATGAATAAATTATCTAATCCCCGTAGGTTCTTACAATTTAGTTTCTTTTCAAGCTGTATAAGCTAAGGAACCCTTTAAAGGGATTATCCGAAAGGCATTGCTTTACGTATCGCATAGGATATATACACAAAGCATCTATAATGAAACCGGGATGATATCCACCATTTCCATACAGTACAAAGGCTTCCAACGCTATGATAGAGGATCCACGCTTGGCAGTGGATACGATGGATCGTACGAGTCAGCAATTTGTCCCAGAGAAACGAGCCAATCACGTTCTGAAGCCCGTCCCGTCGCAGCAATACCAGCAGGAGTGTTATCAGCACGACCCGCAACACCAACAGCAACATTATCAGAGGCATCATCATCATGGGCAGCCTCACGGACAATACACGTTGCAGGTCAGTTAAGTTGGAAATAAAATAGAAAAAAAGAATACAAATTATATATTCTCGCACAGCTGCATAGCTAAAACCTGGCGTGCTATTTTTTTTCTTTCTTTCCTCTTCTCATTTTTTCTTATTTCTTCCTCTCGCTTTTCATTTATTATTTGTCACGTACCGTTGTTTCTAAAGGTGTTTCTACATAATTTGCAAATCACAAAACGTAATTTGCAAACACAAACGCAGAATGAAAATTTGCGTTTGTTTTTTCATTGCGTGTAGTTTGGTTTTCATCTGCGTGTAACTTGCGTGCGATAATCATCATTCTGCATCAACATTTGCGAACTACGTTTTGCGATTTGCGAAGTAAGTAGAGGCATCTTTAATCGCGTAAAGTTTAGAGTAAAATCATTTTTAACATATAATTAACATATAACACAACGTATAATTCCTTCAAACACGTTCGAAGTTAGTGATTAGGTGTTGCAGTCATAGATTGTTTTGCACGATAAATTTCTCATTAGTATATTAACTTTTTAATAATATGTAAATATATTACATTATAATAGAGTATAAATTATATTGTATTTATAATGTTTTGTTCTACATAATACTATTTTGTCGTATGATTACATTAAAAAGTTATAATGAAAGTAAGAATCTTAGATTTTGAAATATTATGTATGTAAATTTCATTGAGCGTAGGCTAAAATTTTTACTGAAAGATAAAGTCTCTCCTATCGAAACATTTTTGTATCACAGCTATATTGATTTTGTGGATCTCTATATTAAATTTGAGTAATAAAAAAGCTTTACGTAATAAAAAAATGCAGACTTTTAAGTGTTTTCTCTGATATTAATATTTATATATTCCTTTTTATGCAAAATTTTACTGTTTTTGTTAACGTAGAGCATATCAACACCTATCAGACAATTTATATTCTCCTATTCAATTTTACTGCATCATCGATCAGCACATCATAAAGTATCAGCTATTCTGCTTTAAACAAGATTCTTTTTCAATCGCTTGTTTATGTTATTGCACTCGTTTGAGAGTAGTTACCTGATCGAAGCACACGCGTTTAAATTTAATGCATTCGTGAAGGCAAAACTGCAAGTGCATGCAATTTGACCTGATTGCGAAGTGAACCGTCTAGATTAGCGTAATGATTTAATTTGTATTGAGTAATGAGTCGATATTAATGCTTATCCTTAATCTATCGAACTGTATATTTCGGTGATTATCGCATTTATTGATTATTTTTTTAATCATTCGCTTTCTCGGGGGCTCGTCAAGTAAAAAACATACAAAAGAAGAAAAAATATTAGAGATTACAACTTTTTTTTTTCAATGTTGACGCGCCCCGCACGTCCGTATATATCCATTAATTGAATCAATGAGCGAGCAATCTTGGCGCAGGAAAAATTTCTTCTACAAGACGAGGAACGGGACACACTAAATCGGATTAAAAAAGGCAAGGAACGAGGAGCGCAAACTTTCCACCTTTTCTCCCGGAAAGATCTCGAGGGTTTTATATATAAATAAAATATTGTATTTGTGTTCCCGATACACACGTACAACACACACATACACACACACACACACACACACATGACCAACGTGGAGATGTATAAATATAGATACACGTTACGTTTTAATGTACTCAACACACTCTACTGGGTCGTCCAAAAATTGGTTGACACCAATGAAAGTAATTAACGCGTACGTCATCCTCGCTCGCGTTCTTTTTCACGCGTTAAAGTTTATTATGATGTTACGATCGTTATATAATATAACTATACGATTATACGGGAGACGACACCATCCATTAGCGATCCTCGCGCAAGAAGTTTTTAGACGATCCAACGTTAAATTACAATACTTATGCGGCGACACGACGCGCTGCTCGCGCAAGTATCGAACGTATCATGTTCTCCGATCGCGATAGTAGCTTGAGTGATTTATGCGCTCGGTAGGGTGCATTACGCATGCATTTGGTTGCATCTAGTTCCCGGGTGTCCCTCCACCAATTACCGCTGTGTCCTTGTTTGTAATTTAATTTAGATAGATGTGTACATAAGTAGAGCGTGTCGACGATAACGCCGTCTCTACTGGCCGGTTGTACGCGCACGATTTCGCCTGAGTCGCGTCTCATCCTTGTAAAAAAAAGTAACCGGATTAAGGTAAATTGAGTGGAATTCATTACGGATGAAATTGAAACGCTTAATCGTAAACTGAATTCCTATCAATTCTCTTGCCGAGAGCCTCGGCTCGTTTCTCGCGGGGATAGCTCACCTCGTTCTGTTCTGATTTCACTTGCATCCAGAAAGGAGTATATTCCCTGCAGCCGCGCGTCCTGCGGGATTCAAGAACGTAAGACTGAACTCGACCGAGATCGCCGAATTTGCGCTCGCAGCTCTTAATGACGACCGATCGCGCACCGAGATCATCCAATCGTTTCGGAAACTTATAAGAGAATAGCTGTAATTTAATCATTGTTGCGCGAAACTCGTTACAGCCATACATTATCCCACACTTCCACTAAAAATTGTAGGCGCGATTAGCAAATATCAATATTACAGACGTAATTCTTTCTTTTCCCCCTTTTTTTTTCGTCCAGCCGTTGATGTCGTACGCTTTAAACAACGATAAGCATTGTGAACGAAATAATTAATTGTTACGCGAAACTCGTTACAGCTATACATTATTCCACACTGCCACTAAAAATTGTAGGCGCGATTAGGAAATATCAATACCGCAGGTATAATTCTTTCTTTTTTTTTTTCCTTCTTTCATCCGATCGTTGACATCGTATGCTTGAAACGCTGATAAGCATTGTAAACGAACCGTCGAAGACCATATTTGAAGAGTGTTTGTATCATAGATACTAATTAGTAATCGAAACTATGCTCATTACGACTTAATAACGATATGTTGCTATCTATTGAACACTAAGTGCATATGTACATACGCATATACATACGTATACCTATTTAGATCACGATCTAACTATACGAATCGACGTCCAATTAATGAAAGTTTTGACGTTAACAGCGATGTGTAATCGCCCACGTACGTTTGCGATAATTACGACGATGCGCTTCTACGTCGCTGTTGCAAAGGATAGTTTGAACAAAGCCGACAACTGACAGTGATTCGATTCACAGTTGTATAGTAGCTATATACGAATAATTTATCGGTTCAACAGAGACTCTCAGAAAAATGGGAACCAAGCTGTACAGATCGTTTCAGGACGTGTCGACCAACGAGTGAGCATGTCGGAATTGCATTTTGTATGTACCCTGCACCTCACGAGATTATGTACAGAGAAACTTTCCCATCGATTACTTTCATCTAAGTACGACGCACCGTATTGTTTACCGTTACCTCGATCATCCTATTAAGATTAGCTAATATTATATCTCCTGTTATCATCGACATTAATTAAGTCTGAAGGCGAACACCATCGACTTTGTAATTGGATTAACAATATGGGACTTCACTGTATGGCGTACGAGATAGTTTGGAGAAGTTGTGCCGAGTTCCCTTTCGTGTATAAAGTTGTCATCATTAAAAAGTGATCATACATATTGGTACCATTTAACATCACACCCATATATATCCCAATCCTGACTATAATGATTACAATCGAAATTTTTTTCAATTTTTGAATATTATTTTTTACTTTATTTTTAATTTATTATTTAATGAAAAAATATAAATCATTATACTATATGCATATTAACGCGTCGTGTATGAAATTATTCGTCTATTCGTTCATTTATTTCATCGCAACAATCATTCGTCATCACATATCTCTTATAACATAGTACATTTATAAGATAATCAGATTATACTTATGTACAAATGTCTACGTTTCTTTTTACGTTATTATGCATATACATACACACGTATCTTACTTCCTTAGTCTCGGTTTTGCCTGCCATGTTGAATCTGCTACCTAACTGTAGCCTGGATTATTTGGCACTTGTGCTGTCATGGGTGTAGAACAACCCTGCAACTTTACGTCCTCGCGTGCCACGTTTCGGACGCGCCTAGAATTGCACAGATTGCACCTATGCTAGTTTCTATCCCCGACTGCCAAGTAATAACCCGTAGAACATTATGATAGCAATTCGTGCCCCCGTTCGTGCACTATACGCGTATGCATTCGTATTAAGTTCGCATTAGTCTTCTGCAGCTCCGTACGTCGAACTACATTCGAAATAATTCATATATAAATATTTCGTTATTTTTTAAGAGGATTTATATGTTTAAAACTAATTCGCATTAATCTACGTGTTACGGTAACGCTACGCATTTTTTGCGTTCTATTTCAATAAACGATCAAGAGAATTTATTTTCATGCTATTCAAAAATTCGTATTTTTTTTAAATTAAAATTATACGTGCGCATTATATATATATATATATATATATATATATATATAATATTTTACAATACTTATCTT
>NW_017305705.1:1099600-1102331 GCF_001594115.1 Trachymyrmex septentrionalis
CTTTATTTTTTAAGGAGAGACATGAATTTAAGACGATTCAAAAATAAATTCCTAGTTTCTCTATAAAAGACAAGTAGTTGAGATCAGTAACAAATATTCAAGATTTGAATTGTTCGATGAGCAGCAGCAGGTTAATTCGAATGGAAATTTGCGAGCTACCGAGGGTTAAGATCCTAAGATGGAAATTGTGCAGGGGGAGCAGCTGTTTCTCAAACCCGATCGTTTAGCGACATTGAAGCCCCATTACAAGAGCGAGAAGCCACCGCAATACACGACGTTCAAGCCGAACAACTGAAGATTTTCCTATGTTTATTTTATATTGATATACACGAAAAAAATATATGTACGAGATAGAAAGTAAAAGCGGACGAGGGGAACGACGCAAAGTGGCACGAAATCAAACGCAAAACTGTAGCTCTACTTCGATCAGCCTCATTTATTACGAATATGAGATATTTAGGAGAACTGCGTATACATATATGCAACATGTAATAATTGCGAATTTATTCAATGCGAATCCGTCGTGGCGTTCGATTGAAAGACGTAACGAGTCTCTCGCTAAAATATACTGCCGATAATTTCGGAAAAATGATCTCCAGAACCAATCAAAACGACAACACTATGCATATTTATAACGCTTACAATAACATTGTTAATAAAACGATGGTTTCCATCAGCCTATTTTTATTGACACCTTTAGAGTAAGCAGTACGAATAGTATAGTTATGAAACGTTAATACTCTTATGATGCGACAAAATTCGATTATCAGTAATATATATTGAACATTATTGTCATAAATATAAATTTATAATACCTAAAACCTTCCGAATCCGATCCTAGAAAATTAAGATCTTTTCTACGTGATTACAAATACAGATTTATGATTATCATGTTATCTACTTGACATTTTATTATAACAGAAGTATATGTCAATGTAAGTATACCCTGCGTTTTTTCTTCAAATTCTATATTTTACAGTTTTTTTTCATTTGTTTGTATTTTAGGATTTGAAACTATAAATATCGTTGCATATTACAAAATGCTACATTTTAAAGATCGAAATTTATGTCACATTATAAAGTGATTCTTCTACAATTACATTTTAGTTTTTGCAAAACTCTTTGATGCATGAAAAATTTGTATGATCTTCATGAGCGTAGCCAGGATTTTGTTTAGGGGAAGGGGGGGGGGCACATTTAATCGAGACCTTTGAATCCAGGAGAAGAAGGAAGGTAGATGAAGATTATTAGATTTTTGTTTCAGTATTATTATTTTTAATTAATTACTAGTAGATAAATCACAAAATTACATACATTTACTTTACTAATTTACTTTATTTTTCTTTTAAAATTGTAAACTGATTCTCCGAATTGAAAAGACTTAGATTTACAATATTAGCCGTCTTCGATTCTCAGAAAATCTTTCTATAACTTTCATCTTCAATTCTTTCTTTCTTTCTAAAATTAATTTCTTGTGAATACTCATTAAATATAATTCGTTCAAGCGGTTTTAATTAATTTTGTTCTTTAAAATTTAGGGAAGTCACAACTTCCCTGACTCCCTTGGCTAATGATATTAATATTAATGCAAATAATATAACTCAAACGCGACAAAGAATTATAGAAACTGCAGTTCTTATTATAGATATATTGTAGTGTAACATCTCTTATTATTTTATCTTTATCTTAAATTTTATTGATACTGCATAAAATACGAAAGGATGAAACATTTTACAATTCATTCTTACTTATCTTGTTTACCATTTCGCTATTAAATTACGATTCAGATTCAGTCACACGCCTCAGAATCTGTATATTGATCGATCAATGATGGAGGAAGATTGAAATCCGAGTGCCAGATCGAGCTCGTCGACCACAAGATTGCGGATTTCGCGAGGCGGTGAAAAAGATGCAGGATGAAACTTTCCCGATTTTGTATTACCGACGTTAACCTTGAACAAATATTTATCCCATTGGAAGTATAGATATAAATAAAAATTGAAAGAAATACTAGTAAATATAGTAATAAAAATTCATTTGTCTGTTTGCTTAAAAATTTACTTATTTATATTGTCCAAAACTTGAGAAAACATTTATAACAATGTAATATCGTAACACACACATAATAATGAAATTGTTCTATGCCGTTTCATTGGAATGTATTAGAACATCTTTAGTTTTCGTTATACTTTAAATATACAATTTATTTTTTTTATAGATACAAATGTAAAATACATTAATTCATAAAAAACAGTAATAATTCTTATTATTTACATAATTTCCTTCATAGTAATAAAAAACATTTTGTATTTGTGTTAGAAACAGTTCATTGAAATTCTTGTTAAAGCTTTGTATCGAATTTTTAGTATATTCGAGTTAATTTAACATAATGAGAATATGTTATTTAAATATTTTAAATTATATTGATTTCTTAGTATTAAAATAACACACTTATGAGTAAGTCAATATAACATAAAAATAAAATTCTACGATAAATGAACGAAATGTGTTAATTGATACATTATAAATATTAAATTTATTGAAACATATTAATTTAACATATTATAAATATTAATTTTGAAGAAATATAATTGCTTACAACTTGTGTCAGTGTTTTTCGTGTTAATTTTTTATATAATATTTGTATTATCTTCTAACATATTCATCTTGTGTTAAATTAAAACAAAAATTTGAATCGACTGTTTGGGACATGTATATTTAACATAAATTT
>NW_017305705.1:1102431-1103468 GCF_001594115.1 Trachymyrmex septentrionalis
ACAGCTTTATCTTATTTTTTTGTAAATCTACTAGTGTAACATTAACGTATTACTATGCGTTCCGTTTTATGCATAATGTGCATGATGTATCATTTTATCCTTGTTTAACACTCGGCAAACGATAACCGCAGCCATCTCTCGTCGCCCCATCATTTGATGTAAAAAACTTCAATGAAATCTATTTTATTTCATCATATTCGTGCGTAAAGATACGAGTTTGAATGAGTCTCGAACTTGCGTAGAATTCGAGACTCGCGTCCGCCATTACCGTATCGATCGACTGCAGAATTAGGGCAGTCTTCATAGTCGGGTTTTACATTTAGATGAACCAATCAGAGACTGATATTCATAGTCGGTTCTTATATTTAAAATCGTCTTAAGTACAGTCTTAAGCTGTTTCATGAATCAATTAGAGGGCTGTATTATAACATCTTAATTAAGACATTACTTAAGACTTAAAATAAAAACGGATTATGAATATCGACAAAAATCTGACTGCTGAAGCTATTTTGTAATAAAATGGCTTCTACCACATCCTGAAATTTTGTATTTTATTGGGTGAAAAATACAGTTTTGTGGTAAGTACAATTATACATATATATTGTATTACGTTTTGTAATCACACTTCTGTTTAATATTTACAACTTAACATATATTAAAATTAAAATTCTGATCTTAAAAAATAATTGATAATAATAAGTGTAAAATTATAAATAATTAAAATAATCATATATATACATAAATAAACGAAAGTAAAAATGCCAAGCTACTGTATTGTAAAATGCAAAAGTTATTATTAAAAAGGATTTTTTATACAATTAATTATTTTTAATCCCACAAAGAAACATTATATCAAAAATTAATTATAGAAAAGATTGAGATCCTTAAAAAAAAGGTTTATATGTAAAGAGGGGATGTAAATATTATTTTTAATAAAAATAAAAATTTAATTTACTAAAACATATAATATACATAACAATAAGACAATGACTTATGTATTCTATTAAATAATTTTTCTGTGTAATCTAATACTGTTA
>NW_017305705.1:1103568-1120750 GCF_001594115.1 Trachymyrmex septentrionalis
TTAAAAAATTATTTTGTTATTTATTAATATATATTATAATATGTATATATATTTCTACTATTTGAATTTGCCTGACTTCTGTAGTAATTTTAATTGATTCCGCTATCTTATAAAAAGCATGAAGTGACATGAATACCTGCCATAATTTCTAGGGACTCCAGACAGCGTGCCGCGAGTGTCACCATCTCGTGTTCCATGATGAAATCAAATACCTCGTGTTAATGTGCCCGCGAACGGCACTTGCCAAATTTTCGAGGTTAGCGTTCACGCACGAGCCTAATCTGTACGAACACCGAGAGCGTTCGCACTATATTTCGATCTAAGAACGCCGATGTAAAAGTTTGCAACATTTTCATGGTCATGGCGGTGCGCGTGCAATTCGAGAACAACAATGAGATCGGCGTCTTCTCAAAGTTGACGAATTCCTACTGTTTGGTTGCGATCGGCGGCTCCGAAAACTTTTATAGGTACGTATGACGTCACTTATAATGCAATCGTACGAAATCTGCATTGGCAATTAATCTTTTAATTAATTAATTTTGTTTGTTAATAAAAGCGACAATATTCAGGATGATATTATTAGAATATGCCTATTTTTACATTATAACCTCAAAAATGAATCAAAATAGTATATAATTATACATTATTAAACAAGATAAAATGGAATGATAATAATTATAGTACATATACACTATAATATACTTCAGAATTACACTATAATATGTAATATAAAATATAAACGTTACTATCATTTTGCAGTAATCTATCATTTGATTTTGATATGATTGGACTGTAATTGTTATAATTCTATGATTCATTATTGATATAATTACAGCGTATTTGAGGCAGAATTAGCTGAGACAATTCCAGTTATTCACGCATCAGTAGCAGGATGTCGTATCATAGGTCGACTGTGTGTTGGTAAATATATTAAAATAACTTTTATCGAAGTGACAATAAGTTAACAGTCTTTAATTGAATAATGAATATTAGGATACATTCTGAAATATATTGATAATATTGAAAAGCTATATGTAACATGAACTTTGATTTTTATTACTGTTATTGTAGAACTTACCAATAGTATGGCATAAAAACAAATCGAAGCATCCGATAATACATAAAAAACTTTCTTGAAAATCTTAAAATTTTTTTTAGTCATTGTCTACTTATTATCTAATAAATATATATACATAAAAATTATATATTATCTAAATAATTAGGTAACATGTAACAATTAAAATAGTATACAATTAAAAAAAAATTTCTTATGTATAGTTTGTTGCTATTCTTGCCAATTTAAATACTTTTTATTTATAATATTTTTAACATCAACGTAGTGAAAGATGCCAACTCTGCATGCACTTATTTTTTCTTAGAAAAAAGTCAATCTCGTAAAAAAATCGAATGTTTTTAAAAGTCATAATTTTTTCTTACCTATATGTTATCTGTGTGTATATATATACATATTGCTCACAAATATTTATCTTTATAATATAGCGAACAAGAATGGATTATTAGTACCAAATACAACAACAGATACAGAATTACAACACATTCGGAATTCTTTACCAGATAATGTAAAGGTACAGAGAGTGGAAGAGAGACTCTCTGCTCTAGGCAATGTTATAGCATGTAATGATTATGTTGCCTTAGTTCATCCAGATCTGGATAAGGTAAATTTTTTATGTATCTCCTATTGGATTAAGAAATTTGTACAGAAGTATACTTTAATGGCTCTAATTTTGTATTTTGTATTTTTTTTTAATTGAAGGAAACTGAAGAAATTTTAGCTGATACTCTGAATGTGGAAGTATTTAGACAAACTATTGCAAGTAATGTTCTTGTTGGTTCGTATTCCATTTTATCCAACCAAGGTGGTTTGGTGCATCCGAATATGCCTATTCAAGAGCAAGACGAGTTGTCTTCTCTTCTGCAAGTGCCACTTGCGGTAAGTCAAACAAAGATTCTGTGATTTTCTATTTTTGTAAACAATAATTGTATTTTAGACCGGAACAGTGAACAGGGGCAGCAACGTAATCGCTGCCGGTATGGTCGTAAATGATTGGGCTGCTTTTTGTGGCATGGACACAACTTCGACAGAAATCGCTCGTATCGAGAGCGTTTTCAAGCTTAACGAAGCTAATCCCGCTCCTATTACATCGAGTATGCGTGCACCTTTTATAGAAAGGTAAGACTAAAAAGAAAACAGATATAGCATATGATTATATTAACAATTCCTTGTATAACAAGAATTCTTATTGTTTTAGTATGTCGGACTTATAAAAGAAAGGACCTCTTTAAAATACTGGAAAAAGTATGTTGGACTATACATTATCTATGTGTACATAAAATATTTATGGCTTTATCAGCACAACATTATTCTTTCGTCAACATATCTATGACAAACACTTCTTCGTGATTCCGACATAAGATAATACGTGTAATAAGATTACTCTATATTAAAATTTATACAAAATACAATGTTCGTTTTTGTTCACACATTTGATTAACAGGATATATTGTTGTAAGATAAACTTGCAATCACTGACATGCATTCTTAAAGAAAAAAACCAATAAATATAAATGAAGAAAAATAAACAATGGAAAATCAAATTACTTATATCACTCATCTCGTATTCTGTTCATATAAATAATATCTATAATGAACATTGTCAAGGTAAGTTTACTTTTGACTACAAGCTATATACTATAAAGTATATTATATCTCTGTAGTTTAATAATTGAACATTACTATGTATAAAACAGAAATATTCTATTAAAATATTTTAATCAATATTCTTTTTGAATACAAACGCGTTTGATGTCAAAAATGTAAATTATATCCATCCTGTTGGTTTAAATAATAAATGAACTATTAATAAGAACATTGTGTGTGAGCTGGCTTGCTAATAAAATTTGTTATAAACCAAATGGACCAGTCTGATTTGTTAATTTTTGATCGATGAGACTAGAGCAGTGGTAGTTGTTCTGCATGTAACAATTCGGTGGCTGCGGCGGAATCAGCACACATGACCAATGTAATGCCTGCTGGATAAGATGTCGGAATGCGAATGTGAGTCGCACCAGTAGTCGTGCTATTAGATTGTTGCCTTTGGCTCATTGATTCTCGTACCATATTTACAACTTGCCCTGTACCACGAATATATGTTTCAGTAAAATTATTGTAAGTAAAAAACCTACTTAAAAAATATGTGTACATATAATAAAATAAAATAAATTACATATAATATATATATATATAACATACCAAGGACATTAAGTTTTCGCCACTTTTGATCCATTGTCGCAAGCGGCGTTAAATCTGTATTTTCATTCCAATGCGCTAGAACGTCTGTTTTTCTTATTAATAAAATACTAGGGCTAACTAATTGATGCCATACGAGCTAAAAATTACAAAAATAAAGTTATGATTAAATTAGTTCCACAATAATTATATTCAGACATGATAATTTGTATTATTAATTTTGTATATCGATCATACAAACCTGTTCAGGCAAACATTCTAAAGGGTTTGTTAAGTATATACCAGCTTGTCCTACACCGAATATCATTTGATGATGCCATGCGTCCGGTATATCACAACCTTCTCCGCAATGTTGTAAATTCAATGTTGCGATTGGTGCCGCACCTAAAATGTGAAAATATAATATTTTACATACATTATACATTTCGATAATATATATTTTCACTTAACTATATCTGTATATAACACATTCTTTAATCTCTCACCTCTGGAAATCCAATAATGCAACCAATGGGATAATGAAACCTTTCTTTCGGGATAAAATGCGAAAAATTTTGTTACAACTGCACCATGCGTGGACAGAGTGATCCCTCGTGCTATGTCTTTATGAGTTGCTCCTGCCACTGAACGACTGACGAGATACCTTGGTAACGGTACACCCAATTCCCTCAATTTTGTATTTACACCTTTAACTAATACTTCCAGCGAAAATGATACATTTAAGGCCAACTAAAAATAGATGATTTATATATGAACAGATTCGATCAAACTACTACAAAAAAATTTGCAAGTTTCGTCATTGTTATATATTTATGATTATGATCCACTTGATATTACAATTTGAAGCATTTTTTGGTCAATTAGTAGAATTCTCTTTTTTCTAATTAATCAAATATTTCAAAGCATTTGCAATGTTAAGAGGACCGTATACTATCTACTTGAATATTACCAAAGCATTAATTGCGGATGTAGCACCACAGGCGGAGGTACCAATTTGCGTAACTTGCTTCATCGTGGCTTCTTGCTCGCTCCACAGCATTACTTTTTCAACTGGTGGCAACCCATCTAACCGTTCGTTACATAATTCATTTTCCTGTTCAAATGTAGTTTAAAATTTAATAAGACATAGTTTGTTCAACATGATTTAAATCTGTTTAATAGTAAATATATTAACCAGATTGGAATCACCACTTTGATTAAAGGCAGCATGCTTATTGAGCATTAGTTTCTTAGCCATTATTCGATGATAAAGCGTAGAAATGAGATTAACCTTCCTGGCATTTAAATTGGAATTGTCCGGGAGAGATGCTGTTGAGGACTCAACCCATAATTCGGAATCCGAATCTCTATTATCACCAGGCGATATAAGATCACCACTTGTGTTATGATAACCATATGATTCACGTACTGGACAACCTGTATTACGATAAAGTGTCGCGCTATCCCATCTTCCTGTAATTTCGTATAACGTGAAATACCTTGTATAATAAGATTAGAATTTGAATTGTTAGAATAGTCATAGTCGTGAAATTACCAGTTCCAGTGCTAGTACTAGGCATCCATGGAGCTGAATAAGTTGACTTTGCACTTTGTTCTACTATACATTGATTGCTTGTGCATTGTTGGAAAGTAGTATGATTAACATGCTGTGTAGTTTGTTTTGAAGTCTGCGGCATCGATATCAATCCCTGTCTAGACACGACTTTACCACTACTCAGATCATTTAGTACTGGATCTTGTTCTACATTATCTAATGCTATATTTTGTATATCTTCATTTATGGAGGCCAGATCACTATCTCCAGTATCCTTTAAGGGCAGAAGAAATATTATAATCTGACTCGATTTCATAATACAGCTAATATCTTACCTGCTCGCAAGAAGGTCCAGGATCAAAATCCATTTCCAAGTAATCCATCTCTGGACTCGACCTACCACTATGGTTCTGTCCCTCTGCTTCCTGATTTGCTGCATGGTCCTGATTCAATTCTTCTTGTCGATCTAAAGGAATCACATCGTTGTTTCCCTTATAAGTATAGAAACAATAGTCTTCTCCATCAGACATATCTCCTTCATTTCCAGAACTAGAATCCATTCGTTCTATCTGTTCTCTTTGTGAAGTCTAAAAAAGCAAGAAAACTATAAATTCTGTGAAAAGTATAAACATTCAATTAGAAGAATCAGTATGTGAAAACATACTCTCTGCAATCCACTGGGTCCAGGAACTTCTCTACTACCATTGATATTAGGTCTCAAAAAAGAGCAAGTTCCTTGACTCGTCGAACCTATACTACCACCTATATTATTTAATACACGTTTAGATCCATAGGACTTTGATGTCCAGCAACAGTCTGCTTCTGGACTAGAATCTGAACTGCAGGAAACCTTAGAAGGACATTTCTCTATGGCAGATGCATAATCCACATTATTCTTCATATCCATGTCATCGTTTGATTTAATCGTTGATAAATTAGGAGATATTACTGATACATTTAACGTAGATACACTTGAATGTAACATAGCACTGGTAGTTGCAGTAGAATTAAGAACTGCTGGCCCTAAGTTATGATTGTGGTGTATATTTGCTTGAGTGGAAGATAGATTCAAGTGCATCTGGGGTTTAGGCAGATTCAACGAGCTTGCATTCAAGACAGTCTTATGCTTCAATTGACAATTAACAGTATTGGTGTTTACAGTCTGAGACTTGATATTAGCGGTCGCGTTTGTAAATATGGAAGATATATTCGCATCTTGACAAACGTTCTGCTCCAAAAAATTGGCACTATCAGACACAGGGGTTTGTATGGAGTTTGTCCCATTGGAAAGCACAACGGAGGTTTTGGGTGGCAGCACGAGCTTAATGTTACTCTCGCCACTATTGTTATTCAGCCTCAACTGTTCCTCGGCTCCGTTTTCCAGCTGTACCTTGGATGTTCTAGCATCTTGGTCCACAGACTGATTGTCATTTTTCAGACCGACGTCCAATCTGACCTCCGCTTTACCCTGGCTGTTTCCATCGTTCCCTTCTGGATTCATATTATCGTCAACGACGAGACTGACAGCGATGGTATTACACGGCATCCTATAAACCAAAATACACACGTAACAAGGATATAACAAAGACACCAGAGGATACTTTTCCTCGACAAGAAAAAAATCAGATTCCCCATTTATTTGACGACTCTGTTATCGCGGAATCCCGCTTACCATGTGCTGCGACACGAGATCACCCGTTATAGATCGGGTAACGACACAGGGGATTCGATCTTCGAAAGATACGATTCTGTTGTGTGGTTAGGCGGGGATCACGTCGCTTCGTTCCGGCCGGAACTGCCGAACGCAGAACAGGACTTGCGCGATCCCGCGAAAGGGATACTGTGCCTCGCGCGCGTTTTGTCTCGCAAAAAAAAAAAGGGACACTCTTTTGTCAGGCGAAACTGCCGAAACACCTCACTAACATTCTAACAACGTCTCACAGTGGTACCGGAAGTCAGCTGATTGTTGGAAACGAGCATACACGCGAGACTCCATCGCATTGCACCGCATCGCTTATGCCGCCTTTCGTTTTTTACTCGTTATATCCCCTGTTTTTTTCTTTGTATTTGCTGACACAATTGCCTTAAAGACGATCCCTTGTCAAAATTATGACAAAACACGTATTCATATATTACATCATGCATATGCTGAACATATATTGTCGGTTTCAATCGCGTGACGCAGCGTGCATTTTCGGTACACTCGGTATCGTTAATGCTTCCGACATTCCGGTTCCGGTTTGAATTATTATCGAAAAAAAAATGTGGAAAACGCGAGTTTTTCGATGAGAGAGGGAACCAAGTCGAGTGTGAAAAATTGGCGTAGAATCTCTGATTGGCTGCTCCATATTGTTTCTCCTCAATTATCAGTGTAAAGATTTTTTGTGTTAAATTTATTTAACATATTACACGATCCATTTAAACTTTTGTATTAATTTAACATAAAGATCGTTCTTCTTATAGATAAATGTAAAATTTTGTTTACTATGCACTAATAAAAAAAAATAGCGAAAAAAGATTGCAATGCAATGAAAGCGAATATCGTTTTTAACAAATATGTTAAAAATTAACACAAATATATGTAAAAAAAACATTTAAAAAATGTAATACTGACATAATTTGTAAGCAAACTATGAAAGTATATTTTTTCAGTAAAACTAATATTTATGTTAAATTAACATGTATTTTATTCATTCATTTTAGAATTTAAAATACATGTTTTAAAATACATTTATATTTTTGTTGTTTTTTACTTATAATTTGTATTATTTTGATATTAAATGCTGAATATTAATTTAAAATAATTTTATTAATAATTTAAATAAAAAGTAGCCACATTATAGACCTGTTTCTCTCTTTCTATTACTTTAATTTTTTGTGTATTTATAGTCATCTTTTATCTTTTTCTATCTAATGTGAAAAGAAAAAAAAAGATGAATCATACAAGAAGTTTCCTGAACTATGGAAAAAAAAACAGGTCTTTATTAAATTAACACTCAAATGTGTTAAAATTTTAACAATTAAAGACCATCTCTAATACATAAATATAAAATATTTTTCATTATATACTAATGAAAAAAAATAACTAAAAAAGTTTGCATTTAACCAATGAGGGCGAATAATCGTGACACGTCTGGATTAAATTAGAGCTGCTTACAGCTGTCGAACGTGTGTGAAAAATGTCTAATGTGACTAATGGCGCCAAGTGTATGTAGCGTGTATTGGTGTGTATAATATTCGACGGGACGCTGTGCCGTGCTTCTCTTTCATGTGCCTGGATAATAAAGTCAGGACTTGAAACGTCGAATCCGCGAATCAAGCATCCGACGACTGGTGAGAGGAATTCTCGCGCAGAATGAATGTCGTTCGGATTAATTCAAAGAACGTGATATTCCTTTTCATGGCACTTCTGTCAACCTCCGTTCAGGAGGCTCGCATGGATTACGGTGAGTGAATTTGCTCTCTAATGACTAATTTAGGAACTGGCAAAAAAAATTTGTTCATATGAAATTGTTTATGAGATCTGGCTTTTTATTATCTAGTTAATATATGGTTCAGACTTAACCTCACTTAGCTCAATAATAATATAAAAAAATTTTTCTAGCTATTGTTAATAGTTTTGTATTAATAATTTCAAAGTCATTCACTACAAAACCATCAGTTTAGTGATTAACTAAAGACAGAAAAATACAATTTTACATTATCATTAGATTAAGCCTAATCACAAGTTAATCAGCAAATGAAAAATTGGACCTAAATGTCAGTATTAAAGGTGAAGTTATTTGTATTAATATTGAAGCGTTGAAGTATTTGATTCCTTTTTTACATGCATTTATAATTTGATTCAATTGTTGCAGGCACTGCAACCAGCTATGCTCTGAAAGAAGCTAATGTAAACTCAACACCAGCCTATAGCAGCAAAAAGGTAAGATTCTTTTAATTCATTACTAGAACAGTAGATCCTGGTATATCTTCTTAATTTTTAAATAACATAACAATTTGAAATAATTTTATGTTTTACAATCTTATTTTTCATAGTTTTGTTCTATTCATGTAGACTAATTATTGTATATGCTAAGTTCAAGTGTGGCAATTCTTAAAGAAAATCAAATTAATAAGAAAAAAACTTTTGTGAGTTTCCAAGAGTTTCTTATATTCTTTTAGCATCACAAAAAAATATGTATTCCTATTATGGGTTAAATCTAAGTAATAACTCTATGTTATAATAGTTGAGAGTACAAATTGCAGTGTAAATTGCAGGAGGAAATGGCTAGTCTGTGTCCGAGCGGGATACCTTGCGTAGAATTAAGTGGAGAATGCTTGAAGTGCAACTTAAATTACAGTTGCAGATATGGAGCAATGTATGAGGCAAATTGTTCCGTGATGGAACATGTCGATTGTATAGTACGTAAAACTTGTGAAGAGAGAATTATGTTTTTTTCCACCTTGAAATTAAAAATTTTTTAATATATTAAATCGCATGTTTCGAGATATAATTAAATTGGATGTTTTGTTTATTATAACAGGGAGAACAGACTTTCACGAAGAAATACATGTGCCGTTACTGTTATCAAACCGACCACTGGGAGCATCAGTGCCATCAGAAAAATTCCTGTAGCTCAGTAGCGTCTCCTCAGCAGTATTATAGGTAATATAACATTATATATATATATATATATATAGTTTTTGTATATATTTATATACCTTATCAGTGACTTTAAATATACATTTTTTGTGAATTCTGATAGATAAATTTAATCTGTAAAGAATAAATAAAATACAACCTGATTTCTATCATAAACTCATTTTTAATGCTTTTGAAAGTATACAAAAATTTTTTCAGATTTTTGTACAGTATGAAACAATAAAAAAATCTGCATTGTAATTTGAAGATTCAGGTTACGAAACAAAGGATGAAAATTTCACATTGTCAACAGAAGAAGATGCGCGCGCGCGTGTGTATATAATAATATTATAATATTAACATTCTAATATTTTTGATGCAGAACAAATTGTACAGTAAACAATGACATACTGTGTCTGGGCAGACGGAAGTTTATGAAGAACTTACCTTGTAACTGGACAGTTGGATATCGTTGGTCTACCGCTTTGATCTTAAGCATTACTCTTGGAGGATTTGGTGCAGATAGGTACTTTATGATACACTAAAATATTGAATATTTAGCATACTATTTGAAATATAGACAATCGATTAAGTATGAATTTCAAATAAAATTCTTATATGAATTGTAGGTTTTACTTGGGACACTGGCAAGAAGGTATTGGTAAGCTTTTTAGTTTTGGTGGACTAGGTGTGTGGACTTTAATCGACGTAATATTAATCTCTATGAGATATTTAGGCCCCGCTGATGGCTCTTTGTATATTTAGATTATTTATGAATTTTGTAAATATCGATATCAGAAGATCTAAGTCTTATTTTTTACTATAATTTATGGTAGTCGTTAAGAATGTGTTATATTTGTTGAACTAGGTACAAATTAATGTGATATATGTATATACATAAATGCGAGCAAGTCTTTTATAAAAATGAAGTTTACATTTGTTTAGCCATAGACAATAACTGTCAACATTTTCACATAGATTTAGCGTTGTTTCATTAATGTTTAATATAATCTCTGTATAAAATTCTTAGAAGAGAAGAAAGCAAATGTAAAATGTTGGTTTTTGTAGAAAATTATAAAAATATATATGGAATAATTATATGCAATATTTTTTCTGTTAATAAAAAATATGTATTTATAGATCATAACAAATGTTATAAAAAATATGTATGTTAATAAAAAATATGTATCTATAGATCATAACAAATTCTAATTTAATTTTTATTATTTAAAAGAAAATGAAATTAAATTATGATATTTTCGATTCTTATATTTAAGACTCTTAAGTATATTCAAAATGTCACGAACCAATCGAAGGGTCATATTAGCATTTTAAGACTACTTAAAACGATCTTATAATAAGAATGGACTATGCATACTAGTCTTAGAGATAAAGTACTTCAATACAAGATCTTTTATGTTGAAGATCGTTCAGAATAGATTAGAGAATTTGAAACATTTGTAAATTTAACATAAGCAGTAGCAAATATAAAATGTAGATTTGCTTACTGTGTACTCTAAAATTTTTAGAGTAAGTCTTATCTTATATGCCCTTCTTTTTCAAGACTGGTTCAATTTTCACTCTTTAGTACGAGATTCCATTCTAAAGAATTTATAGAGTATTATTCTATCCTTGTTACTCATTATCTATTAAACAAGGATAAAGTAATATATATTATGCTCAAATTTGTTCAATATGTATTTTACGGAACCGAACTAAATCAGCCACTAGAGGACTGTTAGCCCTGGCTGTTAGGCTATGTTAGGTTTGTGGTTAGAAGCATCAGAGTTTGTGTTTAAGAGTGTATCGGTGTATATGTAGATACACCTGTGGTCGGTATATGATAACATTATTAATCTAAGAAATACATTAGTATGACAGAAGCATTGTTAAGAAAATTTTTTAATATTTATTAACTTGAGACGAGCAACTGTTCTTTGCGAGGAAACAGACATCAATATACAGGAAAATTTAATACGTGGCTTTCTACATAACCTACGTTTATTAATACGCTATTCAAAGAAGTTTATACAGATTCAGAAAAAAAAGTTGTACACGGTTAATAAATATATTATGGGATTTAAGTATCTGTAGTCTTTAATCACGCTGATTTTATTCGGGCGTCAAAATGCCTACGGTAATAGCGTTGGACGTCTCTCTCTCAATGAGGAGACGTGGATCTATGATTGGGAATGAATATTCGCCAAATTATGAATCATTGACGCGGCATCAATTAGCGCTGCATGGCATAAACACTCTGTTACACTACTTACAAGTTAATTCAAAGTTAGAATTTGTGTCAGTGGTAAGAACAGACTAATATGATGTCAGATAACATATTTATTATAATAGGTATATTAATACATGTAAACTTAATAAATTTCAAATTTCAGATTGCATTTTCATCATTGTACGAAGTAATTTGCCCTTTTACTCGCGATTATGAGGGCATACGCAGCAAGTTACGAATTATCGATGAGTGTGACAAGACGTTTATTGAAGGAGCATTACATGGAGTTAATAATGTAATTATGGCGGAATGGGGTAATGCCACGGCTTGCCAAGTGATATTAATTACAGATGGCAATCCTGGCATAGGACCGATGTCTTTAGGCAATTCTTTAAATTCTTTAAATTCTTTAAATGTCACACAAGACGTAAATCCCTTTCCCCTACCTTTTCCATATCCAGGAAAATTAAGTATAGTTTGCATTGCATCGCAGCAAGGTGAGTTGAAACGCGAAAAAATATTTCTATTCATTTTTCATATTTAAATATATCTTATATTTAAATATATCGCTTATATCATGTTTGCAGATCCTAGTTTACAGACCGGTTTACCTCTCTATCAGCGTTTAGCTGACCTAGCTGGTGGTGACAGCATTGTATTAGTTCCTGAATCACCACTCAGCAAACATTCCATCATGACTTGCTTCCAAAAGCTAGCGGAAGCAAATTATGTTTCTTTCCAAGGATACTTAAAGTGTGGCCATTTAGGCTCCCGTATTTTATTATCACCAGCCCCTATGGTAATGACACTAATAACAAACATTACGAAAGCATATGCTACATTACATATTAGATTAAACAATTATATAGACATGTGTTATATATGTTTCAGCCTTATACAAAGAAGACAGATTTCGAATTAGCTCCAGGCTTGGCAATATCAAAAACTATAGAAATATGTGGATTTATATCTGTAGGAGATGTTGGTAGCCCAAGTTCCATTTCTAGACATTTAGTATTGCCATTGACAACAGAGAAAAATTCAAGCATGCAGGGCATATCGTTAGAAGAGGAGTCGGATACCGATGAAAATGAAGATGAAGGAAAAATGCCATCTTTTTGTGTGTTGCTTCATGGAGCATTAAAGGTAATGTCTTACTAGGAATCTAAAAATTATTTGAATGTGATTAAATCGATAATTGATATATTTTGCAGGTAGAAAACATGGCAGCCCTTTGTATGTTGAATAACGAATGGTATGGATTTATATATTCTTGGGCGGATACAAAGAAGAAATCAAACTTAATGCTAACAGTGTTAGAACCGGGATCTGACGTTGTACCGTGGTTAGGCAATTTTAGTAATTTGGGTCCGTTAGATACAGTTAAAAGTTCTCCAGTTAGTTTTCCAGTTAGACCAACTGAAAAGAGAAGCTATACACAAAATGCTCCTTCATGGATTCGCCAAGTTGGCTTGCAGTCTGATATTCAAAAAATATTAAGACATGCGAGAAAATTACCCGACAAGACACAAAACTTTTACAAGGTAAATTAGATTGATCAAAAGAATAAAGCAATTATATATGATTTAAATGATAAAATTTTTATGAAATGATTATTTTTTACGCATACAGGAGGTAAATAGATTACGACGTGCAGCAGCATCTATAGGATTTATCGAATTATTAGAAGGATTAGCGTGCATTTTAGAGCGAGAATGCACATTGCTACCACCGAATCTAAATCCTGACTGCACTATCCAAATGGGGCATGTTGCATCGATGATCAGAAAGCCAGAATTTCATGAACTTAGATACAATATTCCACCCGCACGAACGAAATTTCAACCTGGATCATAAATTGCAATGCACAGTAATTTGAATGTTACTATATTTATATCAAGGCTGGACATTCATACAGCAAAAATAAAATTTGTATTTGTTATAATCTATATCCCATATTAATATCACATTACATCATTTATATTAAGTACTTCTATGTTCTTAACCTTTTTTGTTTTTTTTAGATGTATTATGTCATATATATATATATATATAAGAAAATGTATATAGACCTTAAACATACACTATCATTCCTTATTATTAATCACTTAACAGCTTAGATTAAAAATGTTAACTCAATTCCAAATTTCTTATTAAGTAACACAAAATTTCATATAAACCGTTCGCAGTTTGTTTACTAGGATATTTGTCAAAATCTGGAACGTGCACAAACAGAGTCTTTGTTGGCTCAATACAGAGTGATTGATAAAATATATATTCACACAGATATCTGCCAGCATTGTCCGACAGACAAGATTTGCATCCGCTTCTTTTGAAGCTTTCATTCACATTATTGCAAAGTTCTCTAACATCTATCTCAGTTTTCAAAACTTTACACTCGACATCTGTTTCATCAGGGCATTTATTATATATATCGAATCTGTTGTAGCCATTGCTGTAAGCATGTTGCTCTATCGTTAAAGATTTAGCTTCATGTGATACACCCACATGTAGGACAATCTAAAACAATAGAAATAATAAATATTAATTAAAATATAAAATTTGCAATACAATCAATGAGAAAGAAAAAATCAACGGTCAATAACGAACCAAAATTGATTATTATAAAATAATATTAATAAAATTGATTCATTAATAAAAATATAAAAATGTTTTTTTTTTTTTATTCTATTATAAATCTTCAATAGTTTTTCCCTTAATTTAACGTATTGACAAATCTATTTAATAAAAACAGGACAATGCGATATAAACTGAGATAGCATTTTTCGTACAAAACAAATAAAAAATATTAATGACATTAAATGTTAAATTGAACGGGGAAAATTAATGAAAATTTCATAATAGATTCGAAACGTTTTCATATTTTTATTAACACATGAATTTTACTAATATTTTATAACAATCAATTTTTGCTCGTTTGGCCTTCTCTTTTTTATTGAAATAATAAATATTTATTGAGAAATTGTATACCTACATTACGTGTGTGACACTACTTACCGAAGGATTGTGTTTCTTCCAGAGCTGAGGAATATGATCAGATACGTAATTGTACGAAACTGGAATTTTTTCAACAACCAATTTAACGTCGGAAAATTCCACAGAATTCTTCCACAGTTCCTGCAATTCCTTCACCGCCTCCCAGCTGGCGTTCACTGTGTGTGTACTGAATGGACCAAATCCAGTCACTAGGATTGTACATTTGGCATTGACGTCCATTTTATAAATGCAATATTCAATAATCTCGATGTTCGAATCTACTCTGGTTAACTTGAAGATTCAGATTTATTTATAAGATGCTTATGAATGATTTCTCGGAGCACTATCGCGTAGTGTTCCTATAATAATGTATCATTACAGGTATACTACTACGCGTGACTGACACCGCCTTAGAGATTCGCAAATGATAACGCGAATCACATTGAGCGTGTTTGCTCAACGTTCGCGATATAATTGACATCGCTAGAAAGTTTCGCTCGAACATTTATTGCATACTAGTAAATTTATAAATCTATAAATATCGCATATGGGATGCATATCAAACAACGTCCAACGATTCGTCTCTGTCATATTTTACGATTTAGACTAGAGTCTATATCATATATATTTGTAAAAATGATTAAATGTCGAGAAAACGGGGGAAGAAAAATATTGCATTCTAGGGTGCGTTCAGGAATTGCGCCCAGATAATTCTAATGTACTCTTTTATTATAGTATACGTAATATAGTATAACGTAAATTAGCCTGGGTTATCCGAGCGTAATTCCTGAACGCATCCCTGTGTAATCAAATACTCGCTTTGGTGCAACATCTACAATGTGAAACGAGTAGAAGTACATCCGACGTAAATCCGATTACTGGCATTAATGTATTTATTCATTCTTTCGATTATTTCGAATTTCGACTTCGAGAATCGCATAGCGTTGTTTCTCGATAGATTTAAAACCGCGAAAGTCAAAGTCTGAAAGTGAAATGTCTGCGTGTGAACTGTGAAATATAGACGTTTAAATCGTGATACTATGACTTTTTAAAAATCTATAGAAAGAAAAAGAGAAGTACAATACATAGATTTAAATAAACTGTACACATCTTTATAAAATACGATATCGAAGGATAGAGATATGCATAATCAAATATTTTTTCTATTCTACAATATAGTGGATATTTTTCGACAATTTTTTTCTTTCATATTGAAATCAAGACAAACATATTAATATTCTTCATTAGATATAGATAGAAAAAAATATATATTCATATATGTACACCGTAACAACACTTAAAAATAGATTCCTGAGATCTCAAAGAAATACACAGACACATATATCTCATTACATAAACTAAATCTGTAATTTTAATTAAACAAAATTGATTTCTTAGAAGAGTCTAAAGATAATTATACATAATATACATATGTATACATATATAATTTTACGCAATTATTAAAATTACAGATTCGATTTATGTAATTATATATATATATATATATATATAAAACATGTATACAGGGTATCCGGTAAGTTTTACCAAAGCGCTTGTGTGTAGATAGTACGGACTGATTGTGAGTCGAAAAGTCCTCTAACCTTTTGCAATTTTCGCAATAGTTAACAAGATATTAATACAATGAAAAAATAACGGCAAAATACAAATGAGCGTTAGAAGCCAGCGCTGGATATTATATTACGCAATGCTAACTATACCTATTAATATGTCACAGATTCAATTTTATATATTTCGGTTCACTCTATATATTTGAGCCATCCTCAGCAATAAAAAATTATCGCTTATTGCACTATAAAATCTGTCGAACTGTGTCTCACACAATTGTAGTTCCGACCTCCAATAATGCAGTTGTAGTGGAAATGTGGTGAGAGACAACCATCTTCAACATAGTCTAATGTTGTGCCAACCAGCTCTTTTATAATAATGTGAATTATTATAAAATATTATTTTGTATGCATATTGTTTAGTATATTTTCTTCTTTTTAAATAATTATTCTTTATGAATCTTTAAAATGTGCAATTTTATTGAAAACGTTTAATAAAATAATGTTATTTAAAATTTTTACTTTTTAGAAATACTATCATAAGCTACTTCACGTGCTTAAATTTAGTAATTTTAATTAAAGTGTAAAAACACTTTGATGATCGCGCGTTTACATAAAAGAAATAATTGGATGAAATTATTCGGAGTTAAAGAATATATAATTTTTTTTATACATAACTGAAAGTATAACATGGAAAGTAAAATTATGCATATTTAGTTAGGAGTATGCGTTTCGTATTTACGCTTATATGCTGTAAACATTTCATCCTTATTGTGTGTATCTATCAAATATTAAACAAGAACAAATGATATTTTGTAGCGCTGTACACACCTGATACAGCGCTGTAAGCATCAAACGTACTCTTAAAATGTTGTTCCTCAATATAATTAAAATGTTGATTTAATTAAAAAATGGTTTACAGAAAAGTTACTAATTTTGAGCACTTTTCTATAAACGCAGTGTG
>NW_017305705.1:1120893-1122600 GCF_001594115.1 Trachymyrmex septentrionalis
AATGAGTGAAATATACATATATATGTAATTGAATATAATGTATGTAACTTGAATATACAACGTAAAATATATTTGGTCTCGAATGGCTTAATGTAGTATTTATATAAAAAGAGTTCTGAAATAGTTTTATATATATTCTATATAAAAATGTAGAATATATATAAAATTATTTCAGAACTCTTTTAGCCATTCATTAAGCCTCATTAATGAATGCCTCTTTTAGCCACTCATTAAGCCATTCGAGACAAAATATGCACATAATCTTTATGCATATCATTTATATATAAAATGGCCATTGTCTTTAAATTTGTTTATATAGATATATGAATACTTTCATTATATGAAGAAGGTCAATAGATTTTTATGAGATTTTGTTTGTATAGAGATTTACTACGAAGCACTATATGTTATTGACGCAATTTCATTAAAAGTTTTTTTTTTTACTACCATTGTTATTTTAGAAGTATTTATATATTTATATAGGAACATTTGATCACAATGTTTGTAAGTCACAGTCAATTAGTATAAGTATACATGTATAATGAAAGTTTGTTTCATAATATCACTGATTAATTTCAGAGTTATAACTAATTATACATGTTGACGAATAAAAAGTAAAAATTAAATGCATTTATTAATAATTTTAAAAAATCGAGGCAATTAATGTTTCTCCCACATTTATCTATATAAAATCAAAGGTAATTATACGATTTGAAATTCTTGGTTTTCATCAACATGGCCATTGTTTTGTACATAATTGTCAATAATTTCATAAAATCACCGAATTAAGTATTTGTATATATATCCCAAAATATCTTCATATAACTTTGCATATAAAAATACATTCATTTATATTTCGAAGCACAAATCTGCATTATCACTGGCATATTTGTTGGAAATTAAGAGGAGAAGGAGCTGAACATTCATATACATACGTATTTGTAAAAAATGAACGATAAATGCACGGAAATTCCATATATGAAATTCCATATTGAAAATATTGTATTTTATGTCTGTATTAGTGCCAATAAGCATTTTTTATAATGTCCTGAGCAATCACCCTGAAGAAAAAAAAAGAAGGAAAAAGAGAATTAATATGTAATATGTGATATTTTTATATTTTGATATTTTTATATTTGATAACTTACAGATATGAAATCTTCCAATGACTCTTTGTATCGGTAGACAAAATCATTCTTTATTTCACCCATATCCACTTCACAACGTGTCACAACCAATCGAATGAGACGGTTATCATCCGTACCAATGCCTTTCATACTTTTGTACAACTGTTCGGCGAAGAAACCGGCTCTGTTCTTGACACACTTTACTATTTAAAATAAATTTATTTTAATAAGCGGTAATATTAGTAGTAGTGTCTAGTTTTCTTTTATATATTTATAGCTCATTCTTACCAATCGCAAGAAGACCCTTCTTAATATCGCCCGAAAACTCATTTTCAATCGCATCCTCAATATTATGGCCTGTTATGTTATGATATTCTTGGAATATTTGTCGCAGCTGTGCCATGTTTCTTTGGACAAGAATCGCGTTAAAAGTAGACTCATCCGTACCAAATTGAAGCTCCCCTGTATAATATTAATATAAAAAATGTTAAAGAAGAATACATTAATTGTAAGAGTGTGTGTGTGTGTATTATACACACACACACACATATATAATTAATGTACTCTTCTTTAATATATA
>NW_017305705.1:1122700-1127522 GCF_001594115.1 Trachymyrmex septentrionalis
CTATTAATTACCAGCTTGCAAAAGTTTTTTGGCATCTTCCATTGCACCAGATTGATCCACATTAAATGATTCATCTCTATTGGCACAACATAATGATACCATCAAGCGTTTGAAATTGCCAGATGTATCAGAAATTAAATCATCTTCCAATGTTTTTCGATACACTGTAATTATTAAATAGTACAATAAGCAAATAAGTAAATGTCATTTTGTAATTTTAATATTATTTAATTTTAATGTAATTGTAATCTTAATCTCATAAGTTAACTTACTTGCTTCATATGCTTGTTTAATAATCGAAATTTCATGATTGGACATTGTACATAATACTTCAATGAGTACTGTCTCATCGGTACCAAGACCAGACATTGCATCATGGAGTTCTTTAGCATAAAATTGAGGTAGAGGCATCATTAAGGCAAGAACAAGTTTTTCGAAGTTTCCTGACAGCTCAGATTTTAAGTCCTTTATCAGATCCTGTTAACAGAAATGCAATATATTGTAGTATTAAGTTCTAATTTTGCAAAACAAAGTTCTTAAACGAAGTTTTTAAATTCTCATATACTGTACCTTTCCATAAAGGGTCTTAAATTGAGATGTAATCTCTTGACGCTGTAGATTACTACGATTTGCAAGAACATGAATAATAGCTTTTTCATCAGTGCCAAATCCTTTCATAGCTTTTCTTAAAGTTTCAGCATCCGCTCTGGCATCAAAGTCATCGTAAGGTACTACCGTGGGAGAAGTCTATAACAAAATTTGTAAAGTTTTAAAAAATTTACATAATTTGCAAAGAGTAATAGAAGTTTTTACTTTTCTGCAAGATTGAAATAACTGCCTTAATACCTGTGCAAAAAATGTTTTAATTTTCTGAAAAGTCTTAAAAGAATTATTCTTAATCTCACCTTAGACGTAAACTGATCTCTCCGGGGGGCTGGGGTAGTACCACGAGTAGCAGCAGTAAGATTAGCAGCATAAGGATACTGTGAGCTTACCCCCTGCCCCCCGGGATAGCTATTTCTTTGGTATGGAATTGAACTAGCTGTCTGTGCATTTGGTCCAGAAGGATAAGGGGAAGGAGTTATATTGCTAAAATATTCTTTAGCATCTGGTGCTGTTTGAAGATTAGGATATGAATTATAATTTTGTTGTTGGGGATAAGGAGATGGTGCAGATTGATTAGAGTGTGTATCAGTGGGATAACACGTGGGCATAGATTGGGGATATGGCATTTGTTGTGGAGGATAAGTATTAGTTTGACCAGGTGCATTGCCAGAGAAAGGATGCGAAGGCTGTATTGGATAGGGAGCCTGAGAGTATGGTTGAGGCATGCCAAATGATGTCGGTGGAACATTTGAGAAGCCCATCGGAGAATAAGATAGAGCATTAGGGGCAGAGGGTGTACCAGGTGGAGCTCCAAACGATGGTGGTCGTGCTCGTCCCGGAAATTGAATAGGTGGTCCCTTGGATATTAAGGTATTATATATATATATATACACACACACACATAAAAACAAATAGTATCCAATTCGTGGAAGCTTCGTCTAATTATTTTCTTCAAATAATGAGCTTATTTTTAAGTTATGTTAATAAACTACATTAATAGATTGTGTTAATAGACTGCGGTTCATATTTTCAAGCAAAATAAAAAATTTATCATAGCTTTATAACCCAGATAAACATAACGTTAAGCATACAAACATTTTTATGTATACTGTGATGTTATCATAACAGCACGAAATTATAATAAATTTGTATATCTATACTATAATGTCATATTGTTGTTATACATTTTATGCATTTTACAATATAGCAATCATAAACAGCACATCGCCGTAATTTTTACAGCAGAAGAACTCTCTATACGCTGAAAACATTCATGAGTACACATCTTTGAGTATTTATGCAGCCATTTTCAATTTCCAATTTTATCATTATTCAGACAATATGCTAATAATTATCTATCTAGAAATATGCATATATAATCTTCCTAGATACACACAACATCCAAAGAATTTTCATTAAAAATATGGAGTTAACACAGTTTAAAAATATGCTCTTCAATTGTTTAACAATAAATCAAATGTATGTACTTACTTGGTAACCGTAGCTCATTTTTCTATTCAAGAATTAAACTGTCGCAAGGGGAGAACCTGCACACAGAGAAGAACGCTAAATTATAGACTTCCTCTATCTACACTGCACTATGGAAATGATTAAATGGCGATTCAGCTAGTAATGGCATGATATATATCCTGCAGATAACAAAACACTCGCCAGCCCGGATTCTCATGCAGACATTGTAGACACTGACGCTTGCTACTTTTAACGTCCAAGCGTGAGTAATGAAAAATGAATGATAGGGATAAATTATTTCTATAACCCGTTTTTCACCAATTCAGTGCTCGGTGTTTGTACATATGTGGAATATGAGGTTCGAGTTAATGGATGCATGTGTGCAGTGTACGTTGTCGCCATGACTGCGTTTCATTTAACGCTTACAACGTGGAATTATTTCATCCTTGTTGTTCATCAAATGTTAAACAAGGACAAGCAATGCTCGCGCGAGCGTCGCGAGTGGTTGCGAGCGTTAAGTGGAACGCTATGATATCCATCTAACTTCGCATATGAATTCTAACAACATTTGATCTGCGCGTTTTGCGAATTTGTGCTAATAAAATGCCAATAATCAAACCTAAAATTTCGTCTGCATGTCCTGACTAGTTGTGAGTACCATATAAACATCTGCTTTATCGTCAGAAAATAGTACAGTAACAGAATAATGCTTGCATGATGCCCTCAGCATGCACTAATGTGTTGACACGTTTGGTTATTGGATACATAATTTGATAACAATTCCGATAAACACACGTATTATAGGACTCTATAGAGCATTGTTATTTGCTGGAATAAGACCGCGCGAAACAATCATAATATATTATAAGTTATATATCGCAAATTACAGTTATTATTTATTTGTAAACTAACACGTGCCACGCCATATGTCAGGAAGTGAGAGAGAATATTCACCCTTGAAGAGAAAACAATTAAACAGATTGGTACCAGCCAACGAAATATCAAGTTGTTCTCGTTACGAAACACATAAACTCTACATGAACGATATGCTACGTTAAGTCTTGTAGAATTTATAATGTCATCAGCTCTCGATACTCACTTGAGGTTGTTCACTGAATCACGAGCTCCTGCTATCGTGACGTGTATGAATGACAACGACAAAAAACACCGTTCAATTTACTGCCTCCGGCGAGGAGAGATGAGTCACGAGAGTACCGCGGTCGAAACAAACGCCAACGTCGCCGACGCGTAACAAGGACGGACTGGTAGTAGAAACTGGCTGCTGCCGAGTGCCGAGACTGCCGAGACTGCCGAGTGCTGCCTGGCTGCTGGCTGCTGGCTGTTGACGAGAATATGGGATCAGTAGTGGGAAGTTCTTCTCTAATTTGCATTTTACGTCATCAAGAATTCCAGGAAAACCGCGGTGTACCACAACGAGACTGTCTGAGTGCTGCATTATAACTTGACAAGGACGAGAGTCGATGTCAAAATCTCACATTTATCAATTTCTTTCTATTTATCCATTTTACTTATAGACATGCTTAAATCTTTAAAGAATTAATTTAAGTTTATAAATGGAGTTAAATAATTTATTTTCGTCTTTTATTTATTATATTCTCGTTTTTATATGGATAGGGTAACTATCTCTATTAATGTGCTTTTTAGCCAATTTGCTTATTACTGAATTAATTATTAAATATTGTAGCTTTAATTTTGTTTGCTTGCAATCAATTATCAGTTTTTCAACTGCTTCTTTTTCTTATAATATTTCTTTAATCTAAAAAAATATTAATACTTTATAATGCTTTTGATAAAAATAGAAAATATGTTTTTGTTCCTATTAGTGAGTCCTCTCAGCGACAATGGTCCTATTAATGTGTCCTTAATTTGTGTGCCTATCCACATTTGATTCATTTTAATATTATATATAGTTACTAAAACAGATAATACATTTAAGCTAATTGTTTATATATGTTAATATTACCTAAATCATTACTTCAATTATATTTATTTCAAAGTACACTCATAACACAACATTCTCAGCTCCAATACAAGGCACATTAAAGTATGTATAATATTATTGGATTTACATAAATTCCTCATATCTTTTGAAAAATATTTAAAATACTTTAATACTCAAAAAATAAAATATTATCTTTGAGGGATATCGTATACATTAATAATTTAATTTAACAAAAAATAATATTTTTTCTTATTTATTTGTGCTAGTTTTCTTTGACTTATCGAAATACAAAAGCATACTAATAGGGACAGGCACAGTTATCCTATATAATTACAATTTAATTTGTAGCAGATCTACGAATTTATTCGATATATTATTACGATAATTTACTTTATTATAATTTATAATCTCTGATACGAATGAAATATAATAATTGTCATTAAACAAATTATGATGGAGCTGTTAATAAAGAAAAATTGATGGTATTATATATACATTAATTAAAAAAATAAATTATATTTTTATTATTATCCTCGATCTACGAATTTATTCGATATATTATTACGATAATTTACTTTATTATAATTTATAATTTCTGATACGAATGAAATATAATAATTGTCATTAAACAAATTATGATGGAGCTGTTAATAAAGAAAAATTGATGGTATTATATATACATTAATTAAAAAAATAAATTATATTTTTATTATTATCCTCGATCTACGAATTTATTCGATATATTATTACGATAATTTACTTTATTATAATTTATAATTTCTG
>NW_017305705.1:1127622-1131606 GCF_001594115.1 Trachymyrmex septentrionalis
CAATTCGATTTATTATCTATCGTGTGATGATAGAGTATCATATAATGTATAAAGATACGTATGAAGTTGATTCTGAGTTTTATTTTTCATAATTTTGTTCAATCTTGATAATAAATATTGGTATTTCCACGCACAAATAGTAAACAATGTAAAGAGAAGTGAAAAAATAATAACGCATATAAATAGTTAATCGTTTCTCAAAAAATGATGATATTATTAGCATGATTTTGTTATCGAAAAACTATACAAAAAAATCTCTTTTCTTTCAATATCAAATGTTTCGTTTAGAAACAGCTCCATACCTGAGCTTAACATATTGTTCTGCATGTCATGCTATCAATATGTAAGCGATATATACATATATAATGGTTTCAACATACTAGCAATTATGTTAACGACTAGAAAAACACGCGAGTATTTACATTTTGTACATACGAGGTACGTAACTGTACATAGAACATCTGATTTCTAAACTTGAAAATAAGACTTTTGCTTATTTCTTAAGACTTTTTAAAAAATTTTCCGTGTTCGATATAAAAGTGTTTATTTTTTTTTATGTCTGAACATATTATAACTTACGATAATACTGAAAATATTGTTATTGGAATTAATCAGATGTAATATCGAAAAATTAATACCATTATATATATCAGCTTTTACAACAAAGTTAAGTGGTGTAATTAATGAGGTGATGTGCATTTTGTAAGATTTGTGAAAAGAAAATGAGGTTTGTGAACAGAAAATCTTCAAAGTATTTATCAAAAGTGTCACATATTCATTAGGTTCGTAATCGGCAATGGTATATATGTATGTGTAATTAGTAACTATCTCTGGTAAAAAAAAGTTGATAGAGAACGATAGAAAAATCTTATTATTTTGAATGTATTATAGAATCTGGTTTGTGAATTTGCAAACAATTTGAATCAAATCTTATAATAACCCAGCTTATATAAATCTTATAAAACTCAATAAAATACGATAGGATTCATATCCGATGATGTTCGCGATCGAAGTCGACGATAGAAAATGCTATAAATTCATAGAAAACAATACAAATTGATAGAAATCCTATTGTTCTCAATCATTCTCAACTTTTTTTTACCAAGGATATATATATATATATATGTCGCGTATGTTTTTTAAAAATTTAAATCTGACAGATCAATTATTTTATAAATTTTATTTATAAATTTCTATTGTATATATTGCATAGGCCATGTTCGTATATCACTGCCAGTACAGTATAATATACGTAACGAGAACTATAGATTTTCAGTACTGACAGTCAACTGGCAGTAATATACGAACATGGCTATATAGTACATACGTTGTATACATTAATACGTATACATATAGATATATAGCAACATATTGCATCATATAATGCAAAATAACGTGCTTTCGTCAGTAAATTGTCTTCGATCGAATTCTAGTGACGTCGTATGACGCATTCACGAGCATTCACTTCCGTGACAGATGGTCACTTTGTCTGAAAATAAATTATGACGCGCTCATGATTCATGTACAGGTCGCTGTCTTCTCTGATGCGTCTTACTTTGATCCGATTTGAATAATGATCACCGATTCGATTGCACAATAGATTTTACGTTTGCTTTTTGATGTAAGTAAATTACTTGTTCACTAAGAATAAAAGGAAATTACTGAAAATCGATAAAAATCGATTTCATAAATCATCAGTCTTGTAGAAATTTATATATACTTAAAAATTTGAATTTTATTTATAATGCTTTAATCTAATTTTCCGAAAAAAGACTCATCCAATTTTTTTAACTATAATGATCGTATAAGATGGAATTATTTAAATAGCAAGGTGTTGTCGTAATATAATATTTGTTGTGAGTCAATAATTTTATTTTAATTAACAAATTAAATATATATATATATATGTATAAATTAATTATTTAATTATATATAATAACAACTAATCATATATAATAAATATTAATGCCGCTTCTTACAATTTTAACGTATAGTCATGTTGTTATATTTAAAGTTTCACGTTTGTTTATTGCAATTCGTGTCACAGTCTTCAAATAGAGTTACAAATATATTAATGATGTGTGCGTTTAAGCATGTTTGTGGCAAGAATTGCGTGCATACATGAGTATGTATATTTTTATGCCGTTGTCAGGTTTTGTTGCTGACTTGGCGCTTACCATAAATTAATAATGACTTTAATATAAATTTGCTTTTTACACAAAACGCTGCCGTGTGTAATATATAATTTTTATATAATTAATTAAAAAATTATTTTCACTTTCCTCAGAATTTCTTAAAATGTATTAAAACGATAGATTAACAAGAAAGATATTAACTTATATTAGTAATAATAACTTTATTGATGAGTAAAAACAAAACATAGTAATAATATGAACGCAATAAAAGAAGGACACATTCAATGGGCGAGACATCAGCAGTATTGCTATCTAAAAGTTTAAATCCGAAGCAGAAATAAAAATAGAATAAGATTGAAAGTAAATACAAATTTTATAATAGATATGTAGATTAGCAAATAAGTGGAATAAGAAACAGAATATAAATGCAAATTTGATAATAGATATAAGTAGCACAAGAAACGCATTAAATTAAAACATAGAACACGTGCAAAAAAAAAAGAAAAAATAAAGATATGGGATAATGATAATAATAATTGTATTAAAAATAATTATAATAAATACAAGAGCAATATAGATGAGAATAATGAACGAAAGAAGAAAAAACGGAATTAGTACGCATAGCTATATATATATAGAATTAAATGCAAAGTAACTTGGATCAAATCAAATTTAATCAAATCAACATTAAAATTTTTAAAGCAAGATAATATTTTTGCTATACCTATATATGAGTATATTATGGTTGATTCAGGAATAGTCTTTTTTTTCTTTGTAACAACAGCTACAAATCACGCATTCGATATTCAGAGTCAACAAACTTGAAAGCGGCAAGAGAGAAAGAAGAGCGAATGTAGAAGGGTAAGGACTTGAAATACTTTACAGTAAGAAAACGCAGCCAGAAACATAGATGTAGAATATTATAGAGGATAAGAAAGAAGAGTCTGGCAGCGTGGTATTAGATAAAGGAAGAGCTAGAGTGAAACTCATGAATGAAATAAAGACAATCACGAAGATAAGATTGAGTATTAGAATGAAACATTAAAGACCAAGCAACACAAATGCAGAATGAATCTTTGACATATGTATTGCTATGTAAACAATGTCAATATAATCAAATAAGGAAAGGATGAGAAAATGGGAGATCATAAGTTTTTGCGAAATAAAAAGAGCATGATGAAAAGGATACAGTTTACATATGCAACTTTGCATTTTGAGATAAGGGATAGTTAAAAGACCAGGAAGGATTGACATGTAAATCAAGAATGCGGATACAAAGGGGGGATATAATCAAAATAGAGAATTAAGACATGAGACAGTGAGCTGGAGTTCGTATTCATATAAAAGGATTTAGTGATATTTAAATAATATGTAAAGATGCGACGATAACGACAATGATGCTGATAATCAGCAGTAAACATATAACTAAAGAAAAGAGGACCAAGAATGAAGGAACATCAGACGGCACACAAAGAGAGGATAGCATAGCAAGAGAATTGTAAGCTGCACGCGTTGAGAACGATTTAAGATATAGGAACGGAAAAAGGAAATAGCTAGGAGAGATAAAGCATAGTGATGCAGTTTAGCCAATAGTTCATAGTTACTGTGTCAAAGGCCTTTGAAATTAAAACATTTTTTAGATATTAATATATCATTAATATTTAAAATTTATTTTAAAAAGCATATAGTTTTTTGAAATAAATATTTTATCGTTTGATTATCTGTTGCGAAGAAGTTTTTATGAAAAATCAAATTATAATTATTAAAGTTCAAATTGATGCATACGCTCCAATTCAAATATATACAATTTACGACATTCTCTCGAGTCTATTCTCTAAAGAAATCTCTA
>NW_017305705.1:1131657-1170814 GCF_001594115.1 Trachymyrmex septentrionalis
TATATATATATATATATATATATGTATATAAAATTAAAATAATATACCTTGTGTAATACAAATAATTTTCTCCGAAATTATCGATAACTCAAAAAAATATTTCAGATGAAAGTGAAACGGTTTCGAGGAAAATTTTGGGTACTCAGGTAGTTAGGGCACTTTGGAATACTCATGGCTTAGGTATTTCGGCAAATCCAAAGAATTCCTGTTCGATAACGCTCTAGAATTCTTTGAATGAATTTAAGATACTCTGATAGGTTACACATTAAACACACACTTATCTCGGTTTATCATTCTTAGAGCCGGTTGTTCCATTTTCAGATAAACTATGTGGTAATTTGTCTATTGGATAAACAAAAGAGTAAAAAAGTAACAGCATAAAAGAGTAAGAGAGTAAGACAGTGAGCTGAAGTTTACCAAAAGATGGAATAACCCAATCTCAGTCGGACAGTAAAAACGAAAGATTTAGATGCGTAAGTATGCCCTATGGATTTTCTAACATGCTAGGAGTATTCAAATTTTCCACTAAAGCAGAAACATCTTATCGAGTCTTATAAAAGGAAAATTTTTGGACTGCAGCGACAGTTCCTTGAGTTTGTTACAAGAGTAGTTACACAAAATCCTAGTACAGTTATAAGTCCGAAACTAATATAAGTTCGTATGAGTTATACAAGTTTATTGTACACAAATTAAAAATAAATTTCTTTTTTTTATATTTCTTGAAAATCTTACATTTTAAAGTTTTGTCGAAATAACTTCTCAAATTTACGAAATAATCCATCATGAATTTGAAAAATGTGAAAATATTTTTGCATTTTCTAATTTCATTAACAATGTATCAATATATTCAAAGTCAGTCCCATACATACACACGTACACCTAATTATAATTTCGTAAAAGGCCTGAGTAATTATGGTAAGTATTTAGTAGTACATATATTGTATTAGAACACAATATTTAATAATTTTTTCTAAATCTAGGAGATCAAATAACTAAAATAGCGGGTGGACAATACGCAAGACTCGGAGATTTTCCGTACATAGTAGTGGTGCATCAAATCCTAGGTAACGGAATGGTCGGACAATGCGGAGGAACAATCTTATCAAAAAGATGGGTTCTCACAGCCGCTCATTGTGCGGAAAAATACCCACGAAGATTTTTGGTAATTTTCGGTATTGTTAACGTCCCTCATGGGATAAGCTACGATACTCATCAAGGACCCGGTGGATCCATGATGGCGACTCAAGCGGTCGTACATCCATATTACAGTGCGGGCTTGAATGATATTGCTCTAATTTATATGCCGCATGATATTCCGTTCTCCAGTAAGTATATTTAAATTAACCCTTATCGTACACACAAAGTCGGATCAGTGGTGACCGAGCGATTCTTGTTCGTACAAGTTTCTTTGAGTCTTTCGATAATTATAAATTATACTACATTTTATTATTTTCCAAAATAAATATTTATTCTAGAAAGTTGAAAGCACGTTGATGAATTTTTAGAGATTTTTAAAATCATTCTGGATATGTTCATATTCCCACCTGGTGCTCCTTGGATGTCATGTCATTCTTGTTGTTCGTTGAACGTTAAACAAGGATGACATGACATCTGAGGCTTTAAATATGCTTTAAACAGTTCAAAACATGCTTAATTGTTTTTAATATGTTTTAAATATGTTTTTTTTTTATAATACTGTAAGCATATTTGAAGCATTAAAAACATATTCAAGAAGAAAACACAATATATTCTTAAAAAAAAACATTAGTCTTTACCAACCCTACTGCTAAGGTCAATAATATCTTGCTAGAGAAGCGGAGCACAATGGGTGTTCCCGTGCGCTTATACCTGCATGCGCGACGTGTACCTGTTCCTCAGGCTGTAACTACGAAAGTATTTCGAATTTCGGTCTAAAACTTTACGATTTCTGAAAGTAATATTATTAAGAATCTTTATTTTAAACTGCATATGTGAGAACACAATTAATACTAGAAATTAAAATGCCTATAACGATCGAAGCTGTATCTTCATTGCTTAAATAATTCAATCTTGAACTACTATATATACCATATTGTAGTCTTTCGAACTGCGCGCCAAATTGTTTTTCCGGACTATAAACGCAATTAAACTACTCTAGTAATCGCGAATTAAATTAACCAGCAATTTTAATAATTTAATGTTAAAATCAAGCATTATATTATAAAGATGTTAATATGTTAAAAAACTATTAATAAATTTATTTATTTATATAATATTACAGTAATATTATTGATTAAAGTAAAAAGAATCGAAAATTTTGATTCTTTAAACCAGGTTCTCCCCTTAAAAAATATTATGAATATTAATATAATGTTGCAACATTGACATTAAAAAATAGTTAAATACACATTTCTCTATTTTAGGAACTATTCGACCGATAAACCTTGCTTATGAAGACTCAGAAAATTTTGACGGTAAATCTGCTTTTGTAATCGGTTGGGGAATAGATCACACGAATGGCCAAGCTTCGACAAGACTTCAGTACGCTGCACTGCCGATTATTAAAAATACTGTATGTAGGCAATTCTGGTATCAAATCACTGAGAAAGAGGTTTGCACGGCACCAGGATTAGGACGAGACGCTTGTCAGGTAAAATAATCAAAAATAGTAAAATAATGCTATAAAATAAATCACTAGAGTAGTAAATATCTATAAGTGAAATACTTTAATAAGCAACTATGAATCAACTCAAATATTTTTTAGCTAGTTTTAATAAATGAACATTGACGGTATTTTTTTCGTATATTTAATATTTGATATTTCACTTTTAGGGCGACAGCGGTGGCCCACTCGTTGTAGTGGAAAATGGCATGGACATTCAAATCGGTATTGTGAGTTACGGAGACGCATATTGCCCTAGTAATGCACCCGGCGTTTTCACTAGGGTTTCTTCGTATACAAGCTGGATTCACGAAACTATAATGAGATCGTTTGATCTGTCAGGCTAAACTTTTTGATTTTTTTTAAATGTTGATATATTTAAATATACACATGACATTAAGAAGATTTACGTACATAAAATGTTCGTAAAAACACGTAACTTTAAATCCAAAATGTCATAATCAAATTGAAGAATTTAAATACAAAGATTGGTATTAAAAAGTATATTTTGTGAAGTGATGCATAAGCTTAATACAGAATTTTGTACATTTATCATATACTCGATAATTTAAATACATTATATATATTACTTAAAAAATTGGTATTTAAATGTACATTTAATGCATATATATATTTTTTGTACAATATTGCTCTTTATAAAACAACGTGAAATATATTTATAAAGATATATACTTAATTTTATATATTATAAATATACATATAAACATATTCTTGAGGCTTCCATGGATGCTTTCTATATAAAAGTTATGCGTTTCGCGGGTTTCCTCTGTGTCCAGATCCATTCTTGAAATGCCAACGTTTCGTGAACCTTGCAGTCCACTTTATCAGGGCGAAGAGCAGTCTGATACTGAGTTGTTCCTCTTCGGGCCATTCTTTTTTATATTACGCTACTTGGAATGGTGGGGGGAAATAAAGAATGGATCTTTTACATAATAAACATATTTTTTTGCATTTTACAAAAAGTAAAGTATCTCGGTAAAAAAAAAGAAAAGAAATTGTATTATTTTATGTATATAATATCAAAAGAAAATAATACAGTTACTGATTGAACGACCAAATAAAATGGAAATCTTTGATTAAGAAACAAAAAAAATTATTTTTTAATTAATTGTAATATGTTTTTAAACCTATAAACATAAGTTAAGGCATGGCACGTTTGCAATATATCTTTAAAGTTAATTAATTTTGGATAAAACAGATATCTGTTTAAAAAATTTGTAACATTTTTTTATTAACCATTTACATATTTTCACCTACCAATTATTCTTTTTATCGTAACTAAGGCTATCATTTGTATTGTTTCAAACGGATACGTACTTGTTGAAGTTGTAAAATAGTGCACTCTTACTTTTTACTTATTGAAGCCGTATATACTTTTCTTAAAAGATAGATTAATGCTTTGATCAGTATCTTATTTATAATTAAATTATATAACCTTTAAATCACAATGGCATTTATAAAGTACGATGGTATCAACATATGTTGATATAACATATGTAGATTAACCTTATTATAAATGACTAACAAAATTAAAAAGTTCTATAAGAAAAATGAGTATAATTTTATTTGTTATTCTCTAAAGTGACAAATATATATATATATATATATATATATATATATATATGACTTATTAGTTTTGAAATTAACTTGTATAAAAGAGTGATAACTTTTTTAATGTAATAATAATTGTCTTATATTTTATACAAAAATTTGTAATTAATTAAATTAGCATGATATTATACATTTACACATTTACTTTAATTATTATCATATTATTTAACAAAAAATAAAAACTTTGTTGTTTGAGTGTCAGATACCTCATTCTAGAATTTCGATTGCATCCATCATTTTCCGAAACATATATAGATTCTAATATTAATCCAAATACCAATGAAATAAACTCTAATGCCCGTTCCTATCAATATAGATTAATAGTATTAATTTTCCAGTCTATGGAAATTGCAATACAAATTAATATGAATAGAGTAGAGAGATCAAATAAGTGAGTAATCGATCTATAATTAAAATTAGTTAATTAAAACTATAAGAGATTATAAACTAATTATTTATTAATATACAGTAAGTAGAACGATTCTTTCACTGTTCCGCATTATTCAGCACATGAGATTACGAATCAAACTTTTTATGATATTTAGCATTAGCTGACAGAGTATTTAACAACTAAAATGTTGAAAAGAATCCATATAAAAAATAAATAAATAATAACAGTTTAATCTCTCTCAAAGTTACAAGTTAGAAATATATTAACCAATTTTCTAACAAGCTAATACAAATTTGTTTGAAAATTATTAATATAGTATATTAGTTTTAGAGAATGTATCGGTAATCCATCATTTAGGAGGTAACAGCGACTCAGATTGATTTAATGTTTGCCATGAAAACTTATCAAAAATGTTTTTAATTTTAAAGATTTTTAAAATGGTTTTCATATTTGATATGTAAACGCATAAAATGTATCATACACATCAAATTACGATAATCCTAAAAGAGATTATTATTGGAATTAATAATGATTGAAAAATCAATAATACGTTAGTTTTTAGGAAAGATGCTTTGTAGTATAATTGAGGATGACGGAGTGAGCGTATTTTGTAAAGAAAACGAGGCGCAGGCAATCTTCAAAATAATTTATTAAAAATGTCGCATATTCGTTATACTTCGAGTCGGTAATCGGCAATGGTACAATTAGTAACTATATGTATGTCGCGTGAGCATGTTTCGGAGGATCAATTAAAATTTACGTCTGGCAGGTGATCGGTCGTTATTGTTCTTATTTTATCATGAATATAAATTAACAGAGTGTGTGTATATGTATCGCTATATATATGTTTATATATATATATATATGTATATATATAAATAACATCGCAAGAGTCATCGAAATACCAGTGACACGAAATCGCTTCGGCGACTTAAATATGAGTTTGTTGTGGAATGCAAATGTATCTTAGTCAACGAATCGTCTACTAAGATTGGATTCTGATGACGTCATATGACACATTAAATTCCGTGAGAGACAGCCACTTCGTCCGTAAATGAATCATGGCACGTTTATAATTCACACATAGGTCGTTGCCTCCATTGATTGATCACGCTTTGATTCGATTTAATATGAACTATGATTGCTTATTCGATTGCACAATGACTTTATTTTTGTTTTCTGATGCAAATAAATTATTTGTTCGCGGAGAATAGAAGAAAATCACAGACAATGGACAAAAATTTATTCTGTAAATTTTCTTAAGAAAAAAAATAGAACTTCGAAATTTAAACCTTTATTTTGCATTTTCCAATTTTTTAAAAAGAACTTTGTTTCTTCCAAATTTTTAATTAAAGATTGTGTACTTATACATATTAAAATAATAGTACAAGTGATATATTCCAACTTCATGTAAAGTAATTAATAAAGTAATTACTAAAGTAATTACATTTAAAGTAATTAAAATAAATTTATTTTTTAATTTTGTAAATTAGTATTGTTATACTATTTTCATTTTAATTACAAATTAACTATATACATATAATTCAAATTATATAATAAATATTAATTCTATTATATGATTTTAACATATAATCGTATCATTACATTTGCGAATCTAATTTCTGGCCAAAAAAAATTAATATTTTACGCAATAAAATTATTAGCAGTTTTTGAGATCATTAATTATTAACATCACGAAATGAATATTCTTACTAAATACTTATTAGCATAAAAAATTATTAAATTACTTATACAATTTAATATTTAATAATCTATTTCTGTGCATAAATGCGTTTTAAGACCGGAAAAATAATTTGGCGGTTTGTGTAATAAAAAATAAATATAAATTTATTTTAAATAATTAAAGTATTTAAGATCCGCTTTGAACATAAAAATTTTTTTTATTTAATTAAAGCATTCATATTTGTTTACCGCGATTCGTGTCATGGTCTTCAAATAGAGCGATTACAAAAGTATTAATGACATGTGCGCTTATGCATGCGTGGCAAAATCGCGTGCGTGTGTGTGCGTGCGTGCGTGTGTGTGTGTGTGTGTGTGTATGCGTATGTGTGTTATTTGTGTGCGTGTATTATGATATTGTCAGATTTCTTGCTGACTTTGCGCTCACCATAATCTCACATAATGACTGAGAGAAAAATTTAACATGAATTTACACAAAACGTATAATTACATATACGCTTCTTATAATTAGCTTAAAAATTATTCTCACATTCCACATAATTTTTTTTTAAATACTAAAACGGTGGAAAAAAAAGAAAGATATTCCAAAAAGCGTACAATTTTCTGAAACATATATTTTATCGTCTGATTGATTGTGCCTGTTGGAAAAAATTTTTGTATGAAAAATCAAGATTGTTATGAATATCGATACACACAATTCAACGTTGATTTGAATATATAAATTTCATGTACAATTTATGACATTCTCTCGAATCGAGTCTAAAGAAATGAATCTCGAGGCACGATCATCAGACTTACAGTTTCCATCGAATGCCGTGCAATTTTGCGAGGGCGGACATGGAAAAAATTTAATTCCGCGAGCAATCTCGCTCGGAGTATAATCAAATCACTCTATACAATTTTATAAATGAAAACGCTTTTGCAACAAATGAGGCAATCTCGTTGCTGTAAAATATATAAATACATCATTATCTGTATTGAAATATAAATGACTGATGTAGCAATGACGACCGAAAGAAAAATATCACCTGGCATTATGGAATGATGGTAGATGATATGAAAATTGAGTTTGTAAAAACAGTTTATGTCATTCGTCTTTGTGTAACAAAACTCTCAAGATCTGTAAAGATATTTTCGAAAATACGTTACGTAAAAGCGGAACCGATTGATTCTTTAATTCATACGCATCAATTTGCGCAGTTATTCTAAATTGCGACCGAATTTTTTCAGGGCTGTATTTATACTTTCTCATTCATAGATTTAGAAGATTATCAGATAACCGTTTCATTAGTTATTGATCATTAGTAAAGCGCGTAAGTATATTTTTTACAAAATAAAAGATGTATTATATTATAAAGAATCACGATCAGAAACAATGGATCGATATGCAAAGGCAGCATCGATTATCATTTTATGCTATTAATTTTATTATTAGCAACGATTAACTTAAACGTTTGTTTTTATTTTAAAAAATAACGACAAAACGAGGTGATTATTTATTATGCATAGGAGTTTTCGCAAAGTACCTAGATGCCCAAGATGATAAGTGTCGAATTTATGCAATCACGCGAGTTCTTCGTCTCGATAATATTTGTTCATTTCTGTAATATCCTCGCAGGTAATGCACGAGATAATGCACTTTGTAACAAACACGTAACTGGGGCGTTTTTTCGTTATCCAATTAGAAGCTACCACGGCTAAAACTATCTCCGTCTTCAGGGATCAGAAGAGACAAAGATTAGCCGTGATTGCTTCTGGTTGCATAACGAAAAAATGCCACTGTTAGATATGGTTGTTTGTCTGTTGTGCAACAAAATTGTGTTAGTTTGCTTTGCTTGACATTTCTATCCTTATTTCGTTTTGATACAGCGCTTCTTACTCGCTTATCTAATTTGAAATTGATTCCTACAGATCTTTAACAATAGAGTAATTACATAATTACAATGATAAAAGAGTCATTGTACTTATTCCATTATAATAATGCATGAATAATCGTCATTAGTTTCCTGGACGTTAAACAAGTGACAGTGAGAAAAGCGAAGAAGAAGTGAACGCAATGATCAAAAGTTTAATATACTTCAACATATTGCATTTACTATACCAAAGTCTTTTTCTTTTCTAATAGTATACGCAAGTTATATTCCTTTCACTAGGTTTGAAATGTCTTAGCCCTCTTTCTGTAATTTTGTCCTATATTCTGTATGATTATTTTCTTTCGTGGTTCTAGAACAACATTAAACGCCATAGAACCTTGATGGTCATAGAAATTAAAATCGAGAGCTAATAGTACTGAACGAAAATGCGCGAAGATCTTGAAAATACGACTTTGCTTGCAGCAACAATCGACAATTCGATCGACAGTTCGATCCTTTGTGTCTTTTGTACTCGCAGTCGCGGATATGATTTTACATCGTTAATAATGACGTCCAAAAAAAGGAATCGTCTTTCTAAGTAATTACTTTACTGACTTACATTTTGATCTAAAATCGCTTTAATTCATACGGTTATGCTTATTTACAATCGAAACACTAGCCGAGAGAATTGGCCGATAATCATAAATTTGTCTTACATTGACCATATCGATCATTTGTGTAACCATTGATATTTACATTTAGGTGAAGTGACATAGCGGTATTTCTAGAACACAATGTACTTTAAGGGCTACCACCATATTCAGAACAATTATCACCTTCGAAGATAAAGCACGTGGAAGTATGTGCGAGGCAGTGCGTTTCATCTGCATTTGCGTTTGAAACGTGACACGTAAACACGGCTTGTGACAAATTTGCGTCTACGGAGAGTCATTTCAGATCGAAGATCTAGCTCTCTCTGGATAATTATCAATGCGCATAGAATTTGGATCTTATGTCAAACGTTGATTTTCAAATAATAAAAAAAAAACAAATTTAAATCCATAATTAAAAAATTTCAGTAATGTTTTTAACACACACTTCCCAAAATGAGAAGCATGATGTATCTTTTTAGAATCTTTCTCTCTTGTTAGAATAATATTACTATCAAATTTACGTAAATATTTTTATAAATTTATTATATTTAAAAAAATAGAAAGCATTTTTCAAACTTTGAACATATAATCTTTGTAAAAAATTCTATCAGATAAACATAACATAAAATATGTGACATTTTTAAGTCTAATATTTCGTACGCAACAATCCAATAAGAGAGATTCGTTATTTTATAAACAGTGCAAATCCAGTTTATAAAAAATGTTAAAATCGAGCTGTTATATTGATCTACGCTCGTACTGTTTTTAAATTTGTTATTTGTTAAAACTGAGTTTACAGTGTTTCTAAAATAAATAACTAAATCTATGACGACATAGAATTAATTATACTCCATACACATTTAAAAAGTATCTCATATTCTCTCTCTCTCTCTCTCTCTCTCTCTCTCTCTCTCTCTCTCTCTCTCTCATTTTGGCGCGATGATTGCTTTATGTTTAAAAAGTATCGCATTCTTCAGGCTATGCGTTTCATTTAGTCATAATTTTGTTCTACATTAAAATATTATTTAATCCTTAGACTTAGATCAAAGTTTTCTCCTGTTTCAAATGACAAGGATTAAACATCGACTATTTTTTGCAAAGTTTCAATAAGCAATTGCTCATTCTCTTTCGGATCGATTCTTGAATTTTTAAGGATTACTTTAAAGTTTTATCTTTTCGTTCGCTGTTAATAAAAACTACGTTTAAATAAATTATATGAAACTAATTACTCTTCAGAGAGTTCAGTAGCAGTTTCACGTGTGATTTTACACTGAGATATATTAATAACTTCTAACGAAATATCACTTTACCAATAAATTCGCGTAATCTCCAATCGGATAGCGGTACTTTAGAAAAATTAGGAATGTCTAAATTTATTGATTTTCACTGATTAAAAAAAAAAATACGAACGCTTGTATAGGTCTTTACATATGTAAATGGCAATTACGTGCGTCGTAATAATAAAATCACTCTAGTAGGGTAATAAATAGCAATGCGATCAATATCGCAATTTATGCGTTTATACCGTTTTGATAATATGCATTATCAAGAAATGTGTCACCTGTCCGCAATAAACTTTTACTGTCCTCGGATGTGCGAACACGGCGGTTTTCGAAGGCAGCATTAGGTACGCGATGACATATTTTTTTCAAAGTCGTTGTTTCTCGTTCACACTGAACGATGCACTATTAGAAAAATTTCATGATCGTTTCCATAAAATTTAAACCGTTATGAAATTTTTATGCACACACATATACACGTTTTTTATTAGTGTTCCAGAGACGAAATAACTAAAATGCGTGTCATTGAAATAGATTTTTTTTTGTGTTGGTATTTTAAAATGTATAACGATTTTGCAATTACAAGATGTCAAAGAGTATTATTATCTTTAAAAGGAGGTCACCATTGCTTTGCGTTTACAGAACAATTATTTTTTCACTACTTTTATCTTCTCTCTCGGTAAATTAATACCATTTTCATAAATGGATGGTGATGAATTCTATTCGTGCGTGTAATTATTTAGGGTGCAGTTAATTATATGTGCTATTAGAATTACGTGAATTTATTTGCTCGTGTCAGGAACGATTAACGTAATTAAAAGGAAACCTTCAATGACCTATTTTTGGAAAAATTTCTCTCCGGCCGTGGAACACATCAACCCGTGGAATTAGCGTATCTGGGTCATGGCTTTAAAGTCGATATCGTCGCATCGGGGCGCAATCATGACTTTAAATTATGAATTAAGTTATTATTGTGGATTGTATAAAATAGAGATCGAAGAAAATTTTATTTTCCTTTTAAGTTCAAGTTGTGAGATTATTTAAATAAAATAATATTTATTTTTATTTCGGATATTCACATTATCGTAAATATCGATTAATTTACAATTATCATCGTAAACAAAATTTTAAGCATGGTAGTATAATTTTGATGACAGAAACAAACTATGTAAATAATCAGTCTTTGATTCTCCGCTCATCAATCAGTCGTGTCCATTAGAATTTTGATATCTGTACCTGAGACGTTCTTAGTTGCGTGTGGCGATTACGTGATTGGTAGGCCGATTAAACAGTATCTTTCTCAGTTTCTTGGTCCCAAGTAAATTAAACTTTTAGAGATAATTAATATAATATTCTGATATATGTATATCGTGACACGAGCAAAGATCTTTTCTATTTATAGGAAAATATTTATTTTTTACAGTTGCATTTTATGATATCGCTTCTTTTGCTTGACGTTTCTCATAAAACTGTTTTAAAATGTATTACGATTCATATTTCAATGAACATATTTCAACATAGCCATCTAGTTACTTTCAGTCATTTCATAAATGGAAGGACGGAAAGGATTAAAAATACAAATATGTAGATATAAAAACAAAACAGAAAATAAAGTTGTGACCTCCTTTCCAAAAAATTGATATTATTTGCATTACTTCTTCGTGATTAAATACGAGATAGTTAACTAAACATATGCTTGCGTGATGTGTGTTGCATTGCATGCGTGTATCTCATTGTCTGACTAATCCGTAACGTTATCACTTAAAACGTACCGTGATAAATCTTATCTTCCCGCAGAATGTCGGGTACAGAACTTCCGTATGTAACGCACGCGTTTCCAGCGATCGTAGAACAAGGATAAGATGAAATTCGCTCTATCGAGAACGTATTAGAGCCAGCCATATAATGTATTACATTGGCGATTGTCTTCATTTCTGCGAAGAGCTTAGAAGCATTACATCGCGCACCTCAAATCGCTTTGTTTCGTATCTGTTGCTTATACGCGTTAATTATTGTTGCATGTATATTCGCAAGTAGCGAGAGAATAGTTGGCGGTATTTCCGGTTAGCTGATGATATCAGCACGCGATATCAGTATGCTGCGTTAATTTCTCTTCGTTAAATCTTCTTAAATTTTCGTCATCCTTCGCTCTATTTCGGATGTACTTTGTTTCGACAGGATTCTACCGTAATTTTTTTGAAATTCTACGCTTATTGAGTAGTAAAGCGGCAAGATGCGAACTTCCGCTCGCAATATCAGTATGTATCATCAAGCATTGTACAAAAAAGCTATTGACTCAGTAAACACCAACTAAAAGTTACATAACATTAATAATTATAATTATGATAATTATAATAATTATAATACATATATATTTTACATTCAACAATATAAATGTAACATAACACATGTGTTTAACAATTGTATTGCTGAATGTGAAATTATAACATTTGTGTTATGTCATTTTTAGTTTATATTTACTGGGAATATTGTTTATACCAAGGAGTTATTTATTTTACATACATCTTTGCTTGTATCATTTAAAAATATTTTTAATCAAAAATTTTAAAGGGATTCTGTTATAAGTTTTTTTTTTTTTTCAAATACTGACTAGTTTTTATATCTCACTGATTAATAACAAGTAATGGCTCCTGCGAGACACTTGCAAACTTTATTACTATAGATAACACGCAGGCCATAATGCTGAAAGTTTTACGAGTCGAAGCTGTAAATGCCCAAAGTTTTATCGCTTGACATTGTGACATAACGGGCAAGTAAAAATATAATTAAAATAGGTAGATTCGATAAAACGGTTGCAGCTTCCATTCAATCACACACCTCGGGATCTAGAACTGCTTAAACAGTATTTCTCATGCGACTACATTAATTTTCTTAGCGTGAAAATCGTATCCTGAGAATCGCAATTTTATTTTTACTAATTAATACAGGCGAAATATATGTATCAGATATAGATAAAGTATCTCGTTATGTCGCCTTTGAAATCGCTGATTAAAATTCAACGCTCGAATGATAATGGCAGTCGTAGAATCGTAAGAAAAGTGCAGATTAATTTAATATAATTGAAACGAAGTTCGTACATATACTCGGCAGTTGAACCGTGCGAGCGGAAGTACACACATCATTATTCGATACAAATAGATAAATAATCGATTATGTACAAGTATGAACAAGGTGTACAAGCCGCGGCGGTGACGTCGGTGTGCTCGCATGCGTGCTTAAGGTGGCCCTCGAGGTAAACCACATTCGGCTATCCGTTTTACTCTATCTCGCTAAACTTTCGCGTGCTCCGCTCTCATGCTATTATCATTGCGGCAACGCGTTACGTTAAAAATATAGCGAGAGGAAGCAAATTGCCCCTCAAAGAGTTAACATGGATAGAAAGCTCTAAGTAAGAAATTGGACACCATACGATTTAACTTCCATATTTTTCTGTGTCTTATGCAGGACCTGCTTAAAATCGAATGAGATAGATTATGCATAAGATACATTGTTAACAATATCATGAAATTTAATGTATTTTCAAGTTACACAAGTTGAACTTAATTTCATGACATTATATTAAATTTAATGTATCTGTAACTGAAAAGTATATTTGTGTACATGTACATGAAATTTAATGTACTTTATAATGTATTTTCGAAATACTTAAAATACTATAAAATATTTTATAAATAAAATATACTTAAATAATATAAGTATATTTTATTAATAAAGTATACTTTTTACTTTTAAATACTTTATAATGTACTTTTAATGTACTTTTATGTAATGTACCTATTTTCCATAAAATTTTATGTGGATTTACATGAAATTTAATGCACACGTTTATTACATTTAAAACTATTGTGACTCCATTTTCAGTTAAATTCATTCATTACTGTTTAATCACAAGCTTCTGTTACATGTTACTTAAATTCATTAAGAAATTTTTAACAACGTAGCATAAGATATCCAATAAGGATAAGATGCATCTAATTCTATTTTATGCATCTATTTCATTCTATCTTAAGCCTGAAAAATTAGCGGATTAATTAGAAGGTGTCTAAACAGTGTCCAATCCTCTTACTTGAAGATTTCTAAACACGGGTGTTCAACAGCGCTTTGGAATAGACGCCGTTCGCCCGGTGTAACAATAATGTCGGAGCACAGCTCCGAGGAAAACAGCATTTATATATTATCACATAATTTCAGGCTACTGAAGTCTACATATTATCCACCCCCCCCCCCTCCGAGGTGGTGTCGCTAAAATGAATAATTAAGTCGCCTAAAGTCGGCTATCGCTTCAAACTTGGTCAGTATATCTCTAGCTGAAACTTTTCCTCGTCGGCCGAGGCTGCGTCTCAACGTGAGCTCGCTGCGATAACGCTGCATTCCCACAATCAGGACATATATTTCTGATCGATAACTCAGAACTCTCGTAGAATTTATCAGGATTTCTTCGTTTACTCGGCCAATTGAGTAAGCGAAATTTTCTCCCTTTTCATCACACGAATTACTTTATCCATCTCACTCGTAGTTTAAGTTGCAACTTCATGCACTTGCTCACGTCGAAATGAAACCCGAGCGCAATGCAGACGTCTGAAAGAAGTCTGCGGCCATGATACGAAAAGGAAATCCTTGCAATTCCCGTATCGCAAGGTCATTTCGGTATCTTATCGCATTTTTTTAAACGAAATAATAACAGTTAGCGCAATAAAACGATCTATAGAAAACTGATCGGATTCCATGAACAATGCCGAACACATGTAATTGTAATACATTTATATGACGCATGTAAATGTAATATTCGAAACTTTTATTCGCTGTCGGCGAGGTATAATCGACCACTTTTGGCAGTAAACGATAAGTGGTAACGTTGAAGTTTTTTTGCGTCACCACGGCCGCAATATAGTACGTCACATTGCGTTAAATATTTAACACCTCTCTCGATCGACATCTTGATTTATTATCTAGTAACGTTGCGACGATTTGACACGCGACGTGCGCATCAACCATTCTGAATTATCTATTTTTTTACAGACAATGTCGTGTGAGTATGTCACGCGCGACTAGAAGAAAAGAAAAGTATGGAACACGAGACGAGACAGGATTCGCCTCGGCTCTAAAATTGCTTGTCTACTCTTATTCTCAAGGAGACCTAACGCTTTTAGTACTAACACGTTGCGCGCGACGCTCGATGTCTCGGATTTCCGAACGAGGTGTTTTTAATCGAGACGTGTCAATCGGACCGACGTGGCGCCTTGGCAAATTAATGTCGTCGATGCGAAAATTCGTTCTGCTACGATCACTCGAGCGTTATCTCGATAACGTTCGCGAGACATGTTGTGTAATATATCAAATATAAATACTTTGTGTATCTGTTAATTGGAAAAAAGTGGCTCTACATGTAAGACGATTTTATCTTCTAAGTGATGTTAAAATGTAAATGAGATAAGGTAATACTAGGCCAGTTTCATCAACATCTATTAATTATCATCTTTAATAGAATCTGAGGTGCATCGAACTTAACCGTTAAAACGCGGTTGAGGTCAACGCGATGTTGATGAAACTGGCTTATAATAACTTGCTATAATTCCCTAACAACGCATTATTGATCTGCTAAGCTTTCCCCGTCGCATCATTTACTTTATAGCGTTCTCGGCATTGCATTAAAATGTGGCAATCCCATACTACGTAATCTTTCAGCTGCACACTAATCGTCGAAGTTCAATCAAGGCGCAGCGTCGTTCGATCGTCACTAAGCCATTCTATCGTAATAGCGACATACTACTAGGATTTTATTACTTATTGTCCTCGTTAAAGTAGTTCCACTTTAGTTTCTCTGCGACCTACATTACGCGGTTTTCTCTTTCTTACTCTCTTTCTTTCTCTCTCTCTCTCTCTCTCTCTCTCTCTCTCTCTAACTTTTTTTCTTCTCATTTGAGATGATTTTCGGGCAGCTCGACGGGGAATCATTAAAACTTTCTCGTGGATCCGGGATGGGACGTGTAACGGTACTTCGAGAAGTAATAATGCTTCTCGCGCAAGAATAATAAGATCTTGCACGCGAAGATAACGAAAGTATCAGAACTCGGGAACTTCCGGAACCCGCCGGTTATCGCGGCAGTGATTATTTCGATGTCTGCGAAGATAGATCGAGGCCTCGACAGTGAACTCGATCGCGCGTCTGTTAAAAATTGACAATCGAAAACAAGTATCTCAGATGTATATACGTTAAAATTTATTTATTTATTTTTTATTTAAAAAGTTACAAAACGATTCAGTCTTTTAAAATGAGAAAATTCCACTGGCAGTATATTGTTAGAAATTTACTTAAGAAATAGATGTAGACGACTGTGCGTGCACTTGTGACGTACTGACCAATGAAAAGTTATACGTCATAAACATCACATCGCCGGATTAATCCGCCGTTACACGTTTTTACTTCGCGCTGTTTTGTGTTCCGACGTAGACATCACCGAACTTATAATCCTAAGCACGTTCCAGTCGCTGCTTTACAATTCACGACGTCCCCTGTAATCAGATCGCCCGACTCTCCATCAACTCACTCGTCATTATTCCCTGAATTTAAAACGAGACCTACCTCCCAAGAACAACCGACCGGGAACAAAAGCGTTCGTTGGGCAAAAAAAAAAAAAGCGTTCTCCCACTCGCCCGAGTCATCGAGCATCGAACGCGTTTTCTGATCGTAGATGAGCTCCGGTTTATCCACCTAACGTCCCAAATCTCTTGCACGCGACAGTTCTGCGCGTTACGCGGAGGCAGTTCCGCGGATCCTCCGGTGGCGGCCGGCCCAGCGACTTCTCCAGGAGAGTAAAGCCGAGCAGAGTCTGACCGCTGATCTATAGAGGACCGTCGGAACCCATACCGACGACGACGTGGACGACGGCGATCGTCACACAGTGGTGACCCGGTCGACCTCGACGTAACGCACAGAACTGTCGCTGTGTCAGCATATCACTTCCTTGCCGTCGATTATCGCCGTCTCGGAGGAGATGCTCTTCAGACGGTGCTGGGATATCGAGCGGCGACCGCGCCGTCGGCAGGCCCGCCAGACGATGAAGCAAATGACACCGAGAACGGTGATTACAAAGAGCGCGCCCAGAGCCAGTTGCAACGGCGGCAGCTGCAGCAGCACGGAGCAATGCGTCAGGGCCTCGTCGTAGCCGGACGGACAATGAGACACTCCGTCGCACCATAGCGAGGCGTTTATGCAGGCGTCCAGCTCCGGGCACCGATGCTCGCAATCCCGCGATATTTGTAGACCCGCCGTTGACGTCACCGACGGTCTGCGGGTCAAACGGAGGATCGATAAAGTTATATTGTTCCGGGTTGCGTAACGACATGATTCTCGTCGTCGCGCGATTCCCGTTCGCTTAATCGAGGACAGGTCGTTGGATGTTAATTGAGTTTTCCAGAGAGACATTCGAGCATCCATAGCGCTCGAACGGTTGTAGTATCACGGTGCTCTATGCGGTACCTCTGATAGTCTATGATGTAAAGCCTGTTACACAATAGAGTCGCAAATCGTAACCTGTAAGAAATTGGCCAATCACAGTTGAATATGATAAAAATAATCGACTATGATTGGTTAATTTTTTACGGGTTTATTATGTAACAGGCCTAAATCAGAAAGCGCATGGCGTCTCCCGACAAACTCAGATTGATTTATTAAAAACAGGAAGATTGTAATTAAATGCTATTCTTGTCAACATATTATTATTTTTTAGCGACATCTTAATTTTCATTTATCTTTATTGTGAATAGTTTATATAATGCTTTGCAAAACTTTTAATATCACTTTATTGTATATTTTTTCTCAACGAGTTTGAGAAATTATCAAGAACATTTGTAGCGAACTAAACGTTGTAAAACTTTAGCTATACATTTTGTATATAGTGAGTTAGCAGGAGATCTTTGCAACTTTCTGGCAGAAATGCAGATACACCGCGCGAATCTATTAAGACAATCTTTGTTTCTACGAGATTAATTATTCCGCGCAAGAGATTGTGAAAGTTATAGATAAATTACGGCGAAGTTTAATGAAGGGCTCTGTTTTTTTTCCTTTTACGAAGGAGGTCGCGTTCATAAAGACTCTATTAGGGATATACAGTTTTTACCGTGCTCGCTATCAGGAGTGCTCACTATCAGCTTTGTTCACTTCCAATAATATTCGTAATTGACGTAATATCTGCGATTCATGTCAAATTTTTTTATTTTACTCTTTCAATCTCCGATATTTTATCTATAAAAATTTTATTATTACCTTCTGGTGAGCTCGAGCCACGTCACAGTGTAGGAAGCTGGTTCTTTCACAATGAATTCCACGGCGATAGTCCTAATTGGATCCTGTCCCGGCGCGAGGATCATCGCATTGCTGCTGACAGCCCAACCGTCGCTAAACACTTCTACCACATGATGACTCGAGTCAGCAGGTGGTTTCGGGCATACCGACACGTGTATCGCTCCGCCCGTGTGCACGATGATGCGATTCTTGGTTGCGCACTTCGTACTATTCGATACAATTACTCCGTCCATTTTCACGTATAAATACTGACTCGGACCAGGATCAATTAGCCACGGCTGGTTCTCGCAATGTTTCTGTCGAGAATGAAGAAAAGCATTGAGATGAAACATAATATAGATAAATATTTACACACTTAACCATTAAAACTATAATTAAAGTTATTTTAAGCATTAAAGATCCAATTTCGACTGTTATACAAGGTAGGTATTTAATTTCTAATTTTTATTAGTTCTCACATGTACGGTCTAAAATAAAATTCTTATTGTTTATATTACATCACCTGAAAAAAGATGTTGTTTCCATACATATACTGATTATTGCAAACAATATTACTAAGGCCTCGATAGTCTAAAGACTTAGGGCGCTCGTATGAAATGTATAAGGTAATATTTTTCGCAGTAAATTTATTTACTGTAGTTTTTCAACACATTAACATCTTTCTAATATGATGTCTGATTGAGCATCAAGTTATTAAAAATTGCTTGTCAATTTAATTTGTAATATTATTACAATAGTTTAATTGCATTTATAAGTCCGGAAAATCAATTCGGTGCGCAATTAAAATAATTACAAATTAATATGATATATATGCATATATATATAATATATATACATATATATATATATATATAATTCACATTAAATTATTTTAAGTATTAAAAATCCAGCTTTGATTATTATAGGCATTTAACTTCTAATTCTTATGATGAAAGTATTTTTTATTTATTATTTTGTTTCAATGTTTTTAACAAACTGAAATCACGCATTTTCGAAGAGCGTATTTAAAATTATAATTATTTATATTATAATATTTCTAAGCATAACCTGAAACTAAATAATATCCTTACACTAAGAGAAAAGTATCGTATTTGCGACTATAATTGCATGTTAAAACAATTATGATTAAGAATATCATTTTTATAGTTATTGTTATTATAATGTTATATATGGTAACAATAACCTTATATGTATTATAGTTACAACATTTTATAGTATAATTTACTATATGTAAATATGATTTATGTGTAAGATAACCATATAATTAGTTGAATAAATATCATGGTCGTGATAATCATAAGTTAGTGTTCAGGTTATTATAATTCATATGGTCAAAACAATTATTTTGTGGTTGTCCCAAAAAAATGACTATAAATTATAGTTAAATTATGCATGGTTATTCCAACTTTTTTTTTCTCTCAGTGTAGTTTATTAAAATTTTTTCATTAAAATGTATTGAGAAAATGGATTTCGTGTATAAATTATCTCTTCATATTTTTTTAAGATTAATGAATAAAAATTAATTTACACAACATTAAAACTTATCTCGTTTACCTCGTCATCGTCGATTGGTGGCGTGTATTTAATTTCACCAGACGGCCCCCTGACTCTACGTTTCTGCATGCAAGGCATCGTCTTGACGAAGTCCCAGGTGCCCTCAAAGAAGAGATTGTTGTAATCATCCAAGGCGTCCATAGATAGAACGTTGAAATGTACCTCGGCAATATTAGAGGTAGATTTGATATTGATGGGTAACGATCGATTCGAACAGAGACAATCTCGCTGGATGGGCGGCGCATTTGGCCAGGGTAAATCAAGCACCTGTAAACAGACAGTAGACAGATGCATCTAACTGTCTTTATCCTCGAAATACGCATAATTTATTATTTTTTGATCAATATGTTCGTTTCATCGCTGAAAAAACTATTTCAGATAAATGTTATTATTTCGCGCGATCTCGTTATTATTTTTGAAAAACGCTCTTTAATATTATTAATAAAAAATACTTTGGATACACATAAAAACAAAATCTCAAATTGATAAATCGTCTTGTTAAATTACGATTCCAAAACCATATTCCATCTGTCTTATCTACGTTATTAAATACCGAGTTAATAAGACATCGTGGTACATGTCTGAGTCTGATTCATGTCGGTATTGACTACTTAGAAACTTTGAAGCCTGTCGGTTTACTTCGGTTTACCGTGTTTGGATTCGGAGATTGCTGATACTTGCTATCGCAAAGCCACCGTTAATTACTCGATCAAAGCCACCTGTTAGTACTTCTATGTAACTTCTATTGTATCTCTAAGTTTATCACTGATAACTTTCCAACTTGTACTTTCCAACATGATTCGTTCCAAGATAATTCGTAGCTCACAAAAGGCTATTGTTTAAAATGTTCATAGCAATTCCTCTTTTTTTATATGTTTTTTATATATCAAATTTTATAGGTTTAAATTGAAGTAATATCAAACGTATACAAAACCGTATACACAGCAGTTCAAACAAATCAATAATTTTATGATATATCGATAGTAAAATTTTATTTTTGCACGAGAGATTGTACAATAGATTTAGCATAGAATTAATTGCAATTACTAGAAGTTTCAATTACGCACCTTAACCGAGAAGTTCTCAGAGTCAACGCAGAGCAGCCTATTGAAATCAGAGTTACCAACGCTGCGGCAGGTGCGATTCCCATTGAGAAGCTTGTTGAATCTCAGCTTCACCACCTCGTCGTGTTCTCCTTCGAAGCGGTACACGCAGCTGCAAAACCAGTTCTGGCCTGCACTTTCAGTATTTAATCGAATCTACATGCCTCGCCAACCAGGCAAAGGAGTCGGCTCAGTGATCGATACTGCAGGAAGATTACGAGGAACATTGAAGGTTGGACGCTCGTTAATCGAAAAGCGACCAAAGTGATTCTAGAGGGTGGATCATGGCAACGTACAACCATTACCGTATTCCTGGTCTCTTTTAGAATATCGCGGTTGGATTATCTTGCCAGAGAACATTCCTGCTTTTCATTACTTGGATTGGAAATGAATTTCTTGGTAAATGCAAATACCAGTATTAAAAAGATCAAATAAAATCGATTTTACTGTCTCGTCAATATATTATACATAGAAGTGATTTAATAGTTCAGTGAATAAATTATTTTATTTGTACAAATCTTTCAGTTTAGAAAACTTAGTTGCAAATTTTTTTTGTTCTGTAGTATAATAGAGGATTTTTTAATGCAAGATGATTTACCGCATTTCTAAAGTATCATGTAAAAAAATAATAAGTAAGATAAAAACATAGCTGTGTGTGTAATATCGAACGATATGACAGAAATTTCGATTTGCTAGCAAAAAGATTTCGGTTTAACGGCGTGAAGTTCGTTTTATGAATGTCGTAAAGCCGCAGTCTAACTGATATTTTATCGAGATTGTAGAAAATTCGATCCTGCGAGTAGTAATAAAAGAACGCGCGGCTTTACCATCAAAGACGAGGCGTATTATGTTTGTTCCATAGGTGCGTGGTACATGCCTCTGCCTTATTACATACATCTCGGTAATATGCATTTGAACAGCGTACAGTAAAAATTTCACGAGATTTTAAGATTTGAAAAATAATATAAATCGCCAGTCAGTTTATCATACGAAACACAGGGTAAAATAGACTAGAAATAGAATTGTGTCTTACGTATCTTTTATATCTTCAAATAAAAAAAAAAATCTTTAGAAGTTTTATAATTCTGATAATACTCCATAATATCGATTTATAATAATATTCCTAAATAAAAATTTATATTTTAACCATTAATCTACATATGTAATTCTTTTATAACGAGAGTAGCTAATACGAATAATGAAACTTGGTCTTTTGATTAGGCAACACATTATGTACATTTCTAATCGTCATTTAGCGTGTAGTGTTTGCGATTTTAATCTTATCTTCAGTTGCGTAATATGCCAGTCGTCGAGTGTGAAAGGAAGATATGGAAGAATAATACATTTTATGACAAACCGATCTACGATACAATGCGATTTGTTAATAGTAGACCTGTTAATAATGGGCCACGAATTGACGAATGATAACGAATTGACAATATCGTAATGGCGTCATTATATCGTTGCATTAGCTTTCATGTCGATATTTCAAATCGATACGATTCTATTATAGACGATAAATATCTAACTGTTACTATAACGCTGTATCGGCGAATGAATTAATCACAGATAAATAATATCGTATCAATAAAAAAGCTATTGCACAATCATATTATAAATTTCATAATAAATTTCAATACACGAGATTTACGTACTTGGTAATTACCGAAATTAATTAAAATCTTGTACAACAACGCATATTTCGATAAGCAAATTCAAGGGAATGTCTCTCTTTACTTGAAGACATCTCTAATTTGCTATTATAACAACTCTTACCTTATGTTCTTCGATCCTCCACGACCATATAGGAATATGTCGCGCGGTCCTTGAAATTTACGATCTGAATAATGGTCTCGAGTCCGACTGTAGAAAATGCGAGAACACGGACCGCTGCCATAAGGATCGCCATCCTGGTGAAGATCGACGAATTCGTACATAGCGCGAAAGTTCACAGGTCTGGAAAAAAATCGTATCAAACTAATGAGCTTATGTTAAAATAAAAATTTTGAGAAAAGTAAATTTAATCAGATGTATAAAAGAAATATATTCTATCTGGACGTAGCCAACAGAATTTTGTTCAAGGAGGGCCAAATGTTGAAATTTTTTAATTCGGGGAGGGGAGAGGGGGGGGGGGAGGAAAAAGTAGTCAAGCAATATTGGATTTGTTTTTATATTAACATAATTCTTTCTTTTTTCCAAAATTAATTTCTCGTGAATATTCATTAAGCATAATTCGTGAATGTGTAATATTTTTGTAATTATTTTTACTCTTCAAGAGAGAGTTTAGAGAAGTCACGCCTTCTTGTCTCTTCCCTTAGCTATATGTATTTATAAGATTAATTCGCAAAGATATAAATAAGAGAAGAATTTTATAATAATCGATAAATCTTCATCATCGTAACGATGACGCAACGTCTCCAACTTCGTCGAACGACAAATTAAACCCGGGAATGATAATAAACCTCATGCGGGAACGTATGTATCAACGTGACAATAACAGCGCGCGAGAAAGGGTTAATAGGCGCCGCTGTCCGGAGCGAGTTCGGTGCACTGATGAAGATCGACGAACCCCAGCGGATTGTGAAAGGCGGCGGGCCTTGAAGAGAGACGTTGCAACCGGCGGTTGCAGGGATGTTATTAAACCGGCTCGAGCTTATTATAAAGCGCCGTGCGCCGCGCCGGTAGGCTTTACCTCGCGCGGAAAGGATTAACTAGACCGTGCGATGCATCCGCATTGCACGTCACTCACCGTCGGCTATCACGCCCGAACACGCCGTGTATCCACACATCGATAGGCACGTGCGAGAGGGGGAAAAAGACTTATTGTTAGAAAGGGAAGAGGACGATGACATGGAGATACTCTCGTCAGACATGGCATGATAAACGGATGTAACGCGTGCGAAATGTGAATCGGAGTGTGTCATCGGCGGGCACGCCGCCATGGAAAAACCAACTCTCAATTATTCATCGGCAAACGCCGATCTGAATCTTCGTCCGCGTTGAAGGATCGTCGGAATTATCGCGCGCGAGCACGATGGAAAATAACAAGGAGTGATGCGAATATCCCGCCGATTAACGTCACAAAGACCGATGTAATCGCGATTTAATTACCATTCAACAGAGGTGAACATTTTTACTGTGTGTACACGCGCAAATATTGCGCTTAATCTCATTTTCAATAGCAATTCCGTTATAATATTGAATCGGCTTTTAGATTGTCAGCACTTTTTCCTCTCCCCACCTTGTAAATTAATTATCTACAAAAGCTTTCAATGGAGCATACAAAGCATGCTATTTCATTACATTTAGATTAACATCCATGAATGGATACAACGCGTAACGCGATGTGGTGCGCGCGGGACAAATTGATACGCAAATACGAGCGCACCTGAAATTTTTCATGAAATCTGCTTCTTCGTGTTATTAAAATTCATATTTTCTCATGCGCGACACGCGAGTTCATTTAAATAATTTTTATATTTGTGGAGCAACGAATCAAAAGATAAATGTAACACCGTTCCCACGGATGGAAAGAAGCGAAGGAGGAGTAAAAAAGATGGAGAGATGGAAAGAGCTGCGTATAAAATTAAGCAAATGGGATGTGGAAGCCGCCGTCGCCGCGTGTCTCGGCATTCCTCTGAATTTCCGCCATCCTTCCAGCGCGAGGGAAAGGACGGGAAAAGGGAGAGAATCCCTCATGAATAATCTATGTAGGTAACGGAGGAGAGAGAGAGAGAAAGAGAGAAAGGAGAGAGAGAGAGAGAGAGAGAGAGAGAGAGAGAGAGAGAGAGAGAGAGGAGTGAGAAAGTAACATCACGCGGCGGCGAACGAATGAAACGTGCTACCGTGGCAGATATTGCGCGTCGTATTTCTATAAAACGTTTCTGAATACTTCGCTTGTAATTCTCCGACGGTTCGACAATGTTGTAAGCGAATCGGATGAAACACGAGATTACGACAAGTACAGGTTGGAGCACTGCTTCTTAAACTTTTTACTATTTGCCGATACAAATGGCCGATACGTTCGCCCGAGATTTTTCAGAGAGAGATCCCCGTTACTTGATCAATTTTTTTATTAAAATAAAAAAGTCGTTGTAAACGTTTTATAGGTATCTTTCGAGCTTCCGAATTTTCTAGATTTGAAGTTACATTCACATGGGTGCTCTTTTCAATTTTTATCATTCTTTTCTATTTTTCGAAAAATGTTCAAATAATGGTTGGAAACTAATGATATTAAAGAGAATTAATTACGATATCATTTTTTGACGTATAAAATATTAACATAATTCTACGACTGATATAACATATTGATATTCCTCACTTGTTCGTTCCAATTTCTAAGGTATAATTAATTAAGGAATAAGCTATGTGAAAATTATATAACTTTGCAAACAGGTATTAAAAGTTTTAAGTAGACTAGTGAATCTGACTAAATTAGAATATAAGTGATGCTTTAATTCGAACATCAATTTCACTTTTAGTATTAAGAATATTAGAATTTCTTTGATTTTTATTAGAATTTCTTTAATTTAATTATGTTTTTTGTAATAAAATGTGATACTAAAAGATATTGCTTGTTTTCTACATTAAGCAGTAGTGAAAAAATTTTATAAAATACTGCAATAAATACAATAATAAATAGAAAATAGACTAATAAATAAATATTACAAATAAAAGAAAGAATTCTATATTTAATTGAAACAAATCTTGGTATTTAATATTCGAAAAAATTAAATTTTTCAAATATATTTTTTAGTTCTGTAAACTGCGCGCCGATTCGGTTTGTCAGACTTGAAAAGCAATCGTAAATTGAAGCTGGAAATAGTATTACAAATTACATTAATCGTTAATTTAATAATAATGTTAATAAGCATCTTAAGACAAATAAAAAGAACTTGCCTGAGCGCTGTCGACTCGATCATACGCATCTCTATAGTTAGACTACTGCCAGAGGAGACGAAACTTTCTACTAAAGAACACGGACGACTGGTGTTCTGTAGAATAGCATGATCGCAAGTCTTCGGCACTTTGTCCTTACAATATCTCGCTAACAATGTAGTATTGCTCGAGGGACGCGCAAGAACGGGTTGAATTGGATCGCCCATTCTTTCAGCATAACGTTGACGTTCTTTTTCACTGTAACAATGTGTCACAATAAAATTGACGAAACGTTTAATAACTCTGTGAAACATCATTTTGCAATACGAGTGCGAATAGTCATTTCCATTGTATTTTTACCTGTTAAACATAAATCCATTGGCAAAAGTTAACTGTCACGTTACAATTTTGAGAAAAAGGAGCAAAAAATTTGACTTTTTTTGGCACCATTTTTCTCAAAATTGTGACGTGATTGCCAAATTTAACAATATAACAAAAAACCACTGTTTGACTCGCTTTGAATTTCGATCGAATGTGCCTCTTTAACGCGTTAGAATATCTTTTTCATCAATTTTTCATAAAAAAAGAGACTCATTGACTCGTTTCGAATTTCGATTCTATTTTACCTTTTTAACGTATTGGGATATCTTCGTCAATTTTTAACGAATTCATGTTCAACAGGCAAAAATATGTCGGAAATGACTAGTCACACTCGTATTGCAAAAAAAGGATAAAATTTTGTTGGGTAGTTCGTTACATGGGAAAAGAATTACCTTTAAATTGTTATATCTCGAAAACAAAAAATCGCATCGACGTGAATCAAAATGCATTTTAAAGCCAAAATTTGATCTTTTCATGTAGAATTAAGTAAAAACAAATTTTAATTGCTAGTACTACCAAAATCTTCAAAATAGTTGTTTTTGCCTTTTCGATGCTATTTTTTTCAAAATTGACGTGATAAGCCAACTTTTGCCATCGGATTCGTGTTTAGTAGGCAAAAATACGTCGGAAATGACTATTCGCACACGTAAGCCAAGAAAAAAGTTAAATTTTGTCCTATGGTGTAATAAAAGAAAACAATGTAAGCAGTAATCAATCTGAAAATAAAATAGGGTAATTTCCTTAACGTTAAATAAAATAAAACAAGAAATGTCTCTCTTAATAGCCAAATCGAAACTACTGGTCAACTTGCTACCATTTACCAAGCAACATCGTTGCATTCCGACAACGGCATCATCTCGCCATCCCAGACCATCAGTGTCGTCGAGCAATCCTCGTCGGTGCTAGACAGACTGGTGCCTACGTGGAATTTGAGAATAGATAGCCAGACGCGGAATTGAGGCTGCGGTGGTCTCGGGGCTGGTCTCCTCCAGACTGTACCGGGTCTTTGTTCTGGGAACTTCGGTAACGGACGCGGCGGTGTCGGACTCGGCAAGGTGGGACCAGCTCCACGAAGATGATACAGGCAGGTGCTGTTTCTTGGCAGTGAGTGACGTGGCGACGCCAGGATGCCGCCACCGGTGCCCCTCAGCCAGAATTCGCAACGCTTATTCTTGGCGTAGGTCGGCGATTCGGCGTCTACGAACGTGACCTGGAAGCCGACGCGCGTTCACGTTGCGTGCAGTCTCGATAAAACGGGGCTTCGCATCGTCAATTCACCCTCCCTTGCCGGAGGGGTGAGTCCGAATTGGTCGAGCGATCGCGTGTTCATAGTTCTATCTGATGTGAATGTGTTCGCTGCGATGTGTCGTTAGGAAATTTTATACAGAGTTACACAAATGTCTGTGATATTGTTGTTTCTACTTCAACGAGCGGGAGCTCGTTAGATTTTATGTGAGGTCAACGAGATAAAATAGTACCCAAATGACTTTTGATTTTCGATAATACAGTGAAAATAATAATTTATTTCAATTTTTTAAAGACGAGGGTTACTTTGCTAGAAATATAAAATAAAATTAATTTTGTTTTACCGTTTATCTTTATCGCGATAAACATAAAGATTTTTCTTCACTCGACATTTTATTGCTTCGGTTGATAATACTGATCATAATAATTTTGTTAACTGAGTAATTTTGGCTAATTTTTATATACTATTATCTTTCCATGCTGATTTTTTAAAAATTAAGTTAAAATTTATCCTAAAGCTCCAATTTTTGGAAACCAATATCTCCTTTAAAAACTTATACATTTATACATTTTAGTTAACAACAATTACTTCTTTGTATGAAGACTTTTTTTTTTATTAAAATAATTTATTTTATTTGTAGCCTTTTATATTTAGTAGAAAATCAAGTTAAATTCAGTACTTTTTCTCTATAAATCATCTATTTATGTCTAATTGTAAGTAAAGGATATAATAGAGAAGTTTGTAAATGCATGTTATACCTAAAAACTTTGTTCTTCTCATAAATTTGGGAAACAGATTTGTGAAATCAGTTGAGAAAAATACTATAAGAAACACTTTGTCAGATTAATTTAACATAAGAAATGTAAAATTTTGTCAATCAGTGTAATCGATTAAATAGTAGGTAAAAAAGCGTTTTCATACAAGACGCAATTTATTTTCCAAAGTTCTTTGTTTCTCTAATGTATGTTATGTTTATACATAAAGCATTGAATTTTAGAGGTGATTAAGTAGGAACGGACACGCTAGACATTAATTAAGGTGGCCATTATGCAATTTATGGAGAGAGCTTGCTCACGTACTTGCACTTCTAATTGAAACCCATGTAGGGAATGGGGCGGCGTCGGATGTAAGAAGGTGCCATAAGGAGAGGTAGTAAACTCCACAAGGATTTCCGGACCGCTGCTGATGGCCTCCGGAACCGGCTCCCCGCCGCCACAAAATTTTAAGATCACAGGCTCCCTAGTGGTGTATCCGTCATACACTGTTACGTAGTCCTATAAAGACAAATTTCTCTGTCTCGAAGGAATAGATAAGCATAATAATACAATAAAGTTTCGTATTTAGATCAAGTTTCCAACTATGAAGATCATCATGAAATCGACCTAATTTTTATAACGATATTTAATTCGTTAAATTATTACAATAAATGAACGTGTTTTTATTAAATTATATTTAACGTTAAAAAAATTATTTCGTTAATCATTAAATGTTATATTTTAAGATCACACGATTGTAAAAACTTCAACATTACATTAATAATATTAGTAAAAAAAAACTTTGTAATTTTGGAAGGCATAGCGAACTGTCTTAAAAGAAACAGGCAGGAAGCCTTGTAGAGCTCTCACCCAGAATAAATCACCGCAGGGGTGTTTAGCTAAACTTGTGTGGCTGCGTTTAATTCTTTGATTCGCGATTACATTCGACTCCTATTACATTCGAGTCTATTGGCGACGAAAGTATCTCGTATTCGTGGTTTTTTCGATGGCGACAAAAAATGCAAAACTGAAAGTTTCTTTCTCTGGCAGGAGATCACTATGCAAAAGTAGCGCGGCTGCTTGGCATACTGGTCACGTTGCCCAGCGTTACGGCCGGGTGTTTTCTCTTTCTCTGTTTCTGTCTCGAATTTATAACAGCTAATCCAATTTTCGCTGTGGCTTTACGTACCTGAACGACGTCGCAATCTTGCCAGAGACGCAGTTCCCGGGGTGGCGCCTCGGCCTGAGTTGCTGGTCGCGCCCTTACAGCTACCAATTGGCCTCGGGGCTGTTTTACGTGTATTAAAGCATGCTTGCCCGCTGGCACCTCGTGCTGCCTCACCTATATGAAATATGAATCAATCTATTCGTACCTATACGAAATTTCTATTCTTGTCGCATGATAGAATTTCTTATCGTAATCTTTAAATGTATCTCGTGTGTTGCATTTATGCACAGCGTAGCATGATTTCATTTATATTCCTTCAGCGACATCGCTGAAATTTAAATATAAATGTAAATGTAAGTATTGTAAGTATTTTACACCGAATATTAGCGTCAATTCAAATTTTTTTTAAATTATTTTTCTTATGCAAAGTCGATTCTTTTATTTTTAAAAATTTCATTTAATCTTTTATCAAAAAAATATATTTTAAATAGATTTTAAATAGATTTAATGGATTTGTTACAAAAGTTCAATAATAAAATGCTGAATTAATTGTTTATTCTTTCTTGAAAAATGTCGTCAGCTAGAAATAATTTTTCTTACATTTAGAATGACAGATAATGTGCTTTATTAAAATAAATTGCATACATTTATATGTATTAAATATAAATAAATTTTAAATTTGCCACATACACTTTGCGATTAATCTTTAGACTGCCGGCATTTTTTAAAATAGTGATTCTTTTTTTTTCAAAAATTTTTCTTTATAAGTAACATACACATGGTGCAAAATTTCAAGATTTGTGCAGAGCCACAAAAAGTGGCTTTTCCGGCAAGGAACATACAATTAAATATAAAAAAATGTTTATTTTCTCAAAAATAATGTATTTTGGGGATTTTTGATATCGCTGATTCCAATTCTAAGCATAGATTTATAAAATTTCAAGTCCTAAGCGCAATATTGACAATATAAATAAATATAAACGTATAAACTCAGAATTTTCCTTTAGCATTACCCAGAGCTAACGACATAAACATAGAAAATTTGTAGCTCCTTTTTGACTATTCTTTTTTGTTTGGTTTTTTTAAATTTACTTTTTGTATTTTTTTTTTACCTTTTTTGTTTTATAATTTTTTAATTTTTTTGTATATTTTTCAATACTTGTATTTTTTTATATATTTTGGGAAACATGTATATAATTATGTTTAATGCAATATTAGTATTGAAAATAATACCAAAAATGGTGTTATTTTCAATATTACCACACTCAAAAGTCACAAAAGTGACTTTCCCGACAGTCTAAAGGTTAAAAGTAGAACGATTAACAAATTGTTTGAATCGATCTTTATCTAGATATCGGTAACTCCATCGTGCTGAGTTAGTGTGCGATATATAATAGAATAGAACAGTTGTAACAGAGTTTCTGAATAAGATAAACTTTCGGTAGAAATACACCGATGAAAATTGCTTCCTCTCGTAATCGAAGTCTATCTAGTGCAAGTCCCACGAGTGTCTATCTGTCTGTCTGGTTGTATACGAGAAGAATAAATGACCATCTCCAGCATTGAAACGGAGGCCGTAAATTCTACCAGAATCTTCACCTATCTCACCTATCGACTCCGGAATGACTGAATAGAAGGTTAATTAGTTTCGCGACGTCGATTTCCAATAATACATCAAGGATGTTGACATTATTATTATAATGATTTTTATTTAATGATAAATTACAGCTTCGTATGAAATAAAATTGATTATTTACCAACGCTAGTAGACAAGCGAGAAGAGAATAAAGAAAGAGGAATAAAACGAAAGAGAATAATAAAAAGGAAGAAAGAATTTTAAATTTCTTCTATTCTTTTTAATTAAATTTACGATAAAAACAAAGTTTGATGGCGCCTTTCCAATTTCTTGTAAAAACATCGCCAGTCTGTTTTGCTCGCGTTTAGCAACTTTGTGCTTGGCTACTGACCAATTTTGAATCTTTCTTGTGAAAAAAAAATTATACCGACCAGAAACTCGTCATTTGCGTTGATTTACGTGACGAAGAGGAGCGGCCGTCCTGCGCCGCGAGATGTTAAAAGAAAATAATGGTTACAGGAAAGAGACCGTCCGAAAATTTGTTAACCGCGTATGAGAGGAAGGGAGTCATTTTTACGACTTTTCTCTCTCCGCCGCAGGTGTGTCTGCTTGAAACAGAAATATGAGCCGTGTCAAGGCTCTAGGGAGAGGCTCCCCGTCTGACTATGTCGATCGTATATCACTGCTGCGCATCTGCTCGACAACGAGCAAATTAATTCGGACTATGATGCATTACGCTAACGATACATCCGACACGACGAAAGCGTTTCCCTAATGAGCAGCCAATTTTTTGTGTATTGTTACTGAGATTGCGCGTTACTGTTAAAAATTCTGTACAACTCGGAAATATCAACGACAAATTTACTATGATATTAACATTATTAATAATAAATCATATAAAGGTAAAAATCAAGTCGAAAAATATAGGTCGAGGTATAAGATATACATTTGTAAAATTATTATAATAGAAAAAAATATATATCTTGTATTGGTTTAATTTTTACATTTATATAGTTTAATTCTTGTAAAGCCTTTGTCGTTTTATATTATATATTATAAATATTATTTGAATCATTATTATTATTTTATAATGTTTTGTTAATTACAATGTAGGATAAAAGCGCACTGCGTTTCGCCAAGTATGACAATAATTTAAGCGAGCCTTACCGCGTAATAACAGGTGAGATTGCGAGGATAGAGACCGGGGAAGTTAGGAGACTGCAATCTGCACTTCTTCCGGTCGCAGTCGGTGAATATACGGGAGCAGTAAGTCCCAGATATTAGGTCCCCTAAGAACTGCTCGGAGCTTGGTTTCGTAGGTGATGGCACGTGTTGCTCGACCATTTGCACCGGCATCGCCATTGACGTGTTCGCGTACTCCGCGGACGTGCGCTCGGTCGACGCCGGCGTCCCGACGACCTGCGTTATTCCTGACCACGTGACATTGGAATTTTAATCATCGGCGAAAATATCGGGAAATTCTTTGTCCGCGCAATTTCAATCGCCGTGCAATTTTGCGAACAGGACAGGTACAAACTTCGAACAATCCCTCAAGTATTTACTCGGGAAATATATTCGAGTGTTATTAATCAATCGAGACGAGAATTGTATGGCTGAATTGAAACATACATTAAAACTGTCACAAATAAAAGTCTCTAAAATCGAGAGGCTTATATATTTTATAAAATCCCAAAGAGTAAAATCATATAAATATATAATTATAATTTCATATATATCATAGAAATATTATAGACAATAAAATAACGTAATGATCCATAATATTCTCTACATACATTAAAAATTTTTAATAATATACAGTTTAAAATAATAATAGTAATAACAATTTATGTAAAACAGAATAAATCGTAACAAACAAAAAGTTTCGTTAAATTTTAGTCAGACAGTACTTGCTGTGAATTGGAAATATTTAACTTATTCCGAAACTGATTTCAATTCAAATGAGTATACGAACTTTATCGAAATTTATTGCAGGATAAATGTCGAACGTGTACTAAGGAACGTGGACTAAGCTTCGATAAACGTGCTCGAAATCTGTAATCGAAAACTGATCACCTACCGACGAAAGGATTTCCGTAGCGCACCACCGCGTCGGACTTCTTGATCATCTTGTACGCCATTCTAAAGTCGAAGTTGAATCCCGTCTGATCTTTGCTGAGCCTGAGCAGCTTGAGGATGATCGAGACGCTGGGTGTTTCGCTGTAGTAGATCGCGGGTCCCCAGGACGTGCCACACCAAAGTCCGCCGACGTCGGGCCGCTCCACTTCCGAGATTTGCAGGGATCCGTCGGGACATCCTGCCGCGGTGAACGATACGAATTTGCCTAGAGTAAAGCTATCGAAGGTCAACTGCAATAAAAAAAATATGTCGTGAAACTTATCGCCGAACGAACGATGAATAAAGACCATTTGCACACAAAAAGCTTAAGCTGCAAAACATAAGAAGTAAAAAAATCAATATATGGCCAAGTTCACAACCATGCTTTAAGAGATCGTAAACCGTAAGTTTTAAGTTATAAGTGACGATATATCGGCCACAGAACTTATGCTTTTAAGCCGTAAGAATTGAGTTTTGCAATTCGCTTAAATCTAACGATTGAACCCTAAAGATTACGCAAAAACAATTTAAAGACAAAAATTATTATCATTTAACTCTTTTGACTTATGACTTGAGGCTTCTTAAAGCAAGCTTATGGACCGAGCATAAAGCAAGGTCGTGAACCGAGACTATTGGATTTGCTCACGTTTTACTGCTGAAGTCTTTTTGTGTGTCATGGCCCTATTACTTAAGTTAAGAGATACAGGATTTCTGAGTGGTATCATAAAAAAAGTTAATGTAATGCAAGGGAGCAAAACTTCAAAGAAGATTGCTAAAATCTCATATTTTAATTTATCGTAACTTGCGAAATTTCCTTCGCGAAAGATGACACTTGTTTTTATGCTTATCTTGTTTTATTAAATATATATTTTTATATATACATTTTTTTTTAAATTAAAACTTTTTAAATATTTCTTTTGTTTGTATTCCATAAAACTTTAACGACTAAGTTCCATAGTGAAAAGTAAAACGAATGAATGATGTTACTGTAGAGGCTTCTTTTTTACACGATGCCAAGCAAATAAATTCGTATTGGCGTCATCGACCATTGCTCAAACTGTCAGCAATTGATAGTCCGTACAGTTTTTCATTTCGCCCGTTCGCCCTGTGCGATTAAAACATCGGCAAGTCTCGCTTTGACAGTGATAGAAAGCAGTTTGTAGACGTGAACGTCGATGTGATAAAGATTTGAAATACCTGTTATGAATAATGCATGAATTGCCTAAGAATTATATTAATAACGAAATATTTTAAGATTATGTGATCATCAATTAAATCTTAATTATTTATACTATTTTTTATTACTATTTCTTAAGTACCTTTTTTATTTTGTTATTTATGTATACACAATTAAACGATACTCAGGTAGAGGAATAAGCAGAAATTCATGAATTTGTGTTAACTTAAGTGTATTGTCAGACGCAGTTCTGCCTGGCTGCCGCACATTTTGTTTTGCATCACTGTGACTTTTAGCGCAGTTGCGGCTTCTTTGACGAGACCAGTACACATCTGTACGCAGACCACCGAAATGTACAAGGGATTCTCATCACTTGCGCTATGCAGATATGAGAAAGCTAGCAAATATTGCTGCGCAAATAATTCGACAGCTGGAGGCAGAAGAGTTTTTGTGCACTCGACAAAGTTTTCGCGCTCTCGAAAACTCGGTGTACGGTCGTTTTTCAGTTTCACGTAATCGTCGGAAAATGCGCGACCAAATTAAAAATTCCACCTTTAATTTCTCAACGCGAGAGCCGAACAAAAATAATTTCTTTTATTGCCATGCGAGAAATGAGTCAGCAAAAGTGACATTTTTCAGAATTGTTAATGTTTCCGTTATGTTAACCGTTAACTCTCTATCTAGAATATTGGACAGCTTTAAAGACACAGTTAATTTTTTTATTATAGATTCTGGTAGATAAATTAAATCTGTAAAAAATACATAAAATATAATCCAATGATAGTAAAAATTTGTTGTTAAAGCTTTCGTAATTACAAAATGTCCGATAAGAAGTTGTTGAAAGTAGTCAGCTGTTATTTTTAAACGCATATAGAGAATAGGAAAAATAAAATATTTTTTAATAGAGGATGTTTGGCAGTTTTATTTACATATAAAGTAAAAGCAATTAGAATTATTTTTATTATTTAGGAAATATTTATAAAAATGCCAAAAATATTGCTAATCTTAATAATATATATTTTCAAAATGCTAAATATTTAATTATTCGATATTTCGAAAATTTATAGAAATTTATTTAACGTTTCTTTTGTTGAAAAAGATGCGATATTTGGCATTTTATTTTCAAATGTTTATTAAATGATACAATATTTATGACTATCTGTACTTCATATTTAAATAAAAATGCCAAATGTACTTTATTAAAAAAATATTTTATTTTTTCTATTCCCTATGTACGTTTAAAATTCGTTTCGGCAACTTCTTACAAGATATCTTGTATGTAAAAACTGTTTTAGATTTTTATAAAATTGGATACAATATAAAAGTTTGTACTGAAGACTCAGGTTGTGGACGAAGGACAAAAATTTCACATTACCGACGGAGAGTTAAAATTCAAATTTTCTTTATCCAATGTAACTGGTTTGTGATTGGTTACATAATTTATTTAAAACTTTCCCATCGAGAAAGAAGAATTCGAGAAACGCATTTTCCGGAAGCAACCGTTCTGCTTGTACGAGAAAGATAATCATTTGTTGAGACTCTCTGCACGGTTTCCTTAATATATGTATATACGATTCGATAAAAACTTAAGTATTCAGAATTTAATTTGCTACATAAATCCATCGCCATTCTGTTTTCTTCGTTTCTTCATCAAACTATTCGTTACTTTGTTAATGCATACTTTAATTAAAGTTTGATTCAGTGTAGCGTAATTTATTGCAAATTTCCCAGTCGCGCTCTTTTTGATAGTACATTAATAAATCGTCTGACGCTTTTTACAATACATAATAGAATATTGAATATCTACTCGTATTCGATAATTGGATGTCTCAAATGTTTCAACGACTCACCTGCACGATATCACCGAAATCGTCACCTGGCGCGTTGAAGGTGAGCTTGCAAATGTAAGGCACCTTATCTTCCTTCGGTCGATGCAATTCCAGATCGTACGTCTTCCCCACATCGCCATAGTACGTTTTATTGCAAGCTGCAACATAGATATTAAAGTACTTCCATTATTCTCACTATCTTTACATATACTTATTTGTAAGTTGCCATTTTATTTCTACTTATTTATTCTTAATAGCGTCATTTTTGTCAAGTTTGCAAAAGTTATAATTAGTCTGTAAAATATTCACTATTAATTAGGGATTTATTCAATTGCTATTTTAATTGTTAAATTCTTTTTTAAATAGAGAGGATTAAGGCATGGTCGATTCTCAGATATAGATTTTATAATATAAATAAATAATTAACATTAATAAGAATAGATTATAAATATATACAGCGTATATATATAATATAATTATTTCGGTGATTCTTTCATAAATCGTATAATTTCGATATTGGTAGTTTCCTGTTGTCCAATAATAGAGAAGTACGTTGTCCTAAAGTGGATTCCTGTCTTATCTTCTTGAAACCGGTTTCTTACTGCAGCCAACAACGCTGTTACGGCCGTCCGTAAATTTTCTTTCGCGAATAGCATTTTTCAAACCCGGAAGTGCACTTCCTAGGTTCGTGAAAAATCGTATCTGTAGCTAAAAATTTATGAGAAATGAAGGTAGTCGAAGAGTGTCTCCTGCTTCCGCGATACTTTCATCATGTCCTTTCTACAAAAAAGGATACGATGTACAGTACCGACATTTTTTATTTGTAAGAACGTTATTATCATAATTATGTCATTCGACGCGTCCAATTATATAATTAATTTAATAAAACAAAATGTAAGCAATTATTGGATTTGCGTTAATCAATTTCTACGGCTCTTTTATCTTGATTTTTCGTGAATCTGGTAATAAATTATTATCCCGTTGGCTATTGCAACGGAACCATTTTAATTCTTTGTTAAATTAGTATTCTTTTGAACTGGAGTCGCTGAAATTAATTCGATTACAGGGTTCTCAATACAATCACGAGATTAGAGATTGCAGGTTAAATAAAGCGTTCATAAATTTGTCGTAATAATTTAAGTAACAGAACATTCATTTAAAGTTTTAGTAAAAATGGACAATATATAGAACAAATACAATACGCTCGGATTTAAATATTTCTCACGCAACTGAATTCGCGAAATATTTTACCGATATAGTATTTGAAATATCTCACATCTGCTAAACGCCTTTATACAGGCTATTGCTAAATAAATGCGAAAAATTTTAGGAGATAATTCTTTCTTGAAAATTAAGGAGAGTTTTTATGTAAACATTTATAGATCTATACTCCTCTTTAAAAAATTACACTTCTTCATAAGGAGAGGTAAAAATAATCCATATAGCACATTTATCCGAAAGACATTCTGAAGATGTTCTTAAAAAGATGTCCTCTGGATGTCTTTAGAGAGAATACCTCTTGGAAGATTATACTACTATATGAAAAAGTTTTTGTTTATTAAAGATATTAATAAGTATTTTTTTTTCTATTATAAAAAATGTTACTAAATTTCATTTTTCTAACTTGTTCAAAATTTGGAAAAAAACTTAATTTTTACCTCTCCTTTAAAAAAAATATAACTCCTCAGGGAGGGATATAAGAATATATGTTTACATAAAAAGTTTCTCTTAATTTTCGACAAAGAATAATTTCCTAAAATTTTTCGTACTTATTTAGAAACACCTTGTATAAAATATCAGAAAAAGAAAGTCTGCCGAATCATAATCCATAGTGCGCATTCCCTTTCCCTCGTCAAGCCGCAAGCCGATTCCATCAGAGAGATTACGGGAGGCGATCCCTCGCGGATCGTAGAGCATGTCAAGATAAGAAATTGATGGAAGATGGTAATGAATTATCGATGAGCCGCATCGTTTGTTTCGTGCCAGGCATTCTGGCTCGATGTTCCGGACGAAGAACGCAAAAGGCATCGTTCACGCGTAATTCTTCCTGTTCTTCATTCATGTTTAATGGCAATTCCAACGGGTTTGGAAAAACGGTACTCAATCAAAGACCGCGAATAAGACTTTTCACGAGAGACCAATGAAAGACACACGCGATCAACGACTTGCGATATTTTCGGTAGAAGTGCACCCAGGGGAAGTATCGAGTACTTATTTATTCAAGATAGATTCTCGCCACAACGGACCAACATGAGACATCTAAGCTGTCCAAGTATATATTATTAATGAAGACAAATTTAACTGGATTTATCTCAATCTTTGTATAGATGTATATGTACATATATATGTAAGTTGTCAGTTTGATAAATTAGTGACTTTTTAAAAAAAAGACAAAATTCAATTGAAAAATAAATTGAATTTTGGTAAAAAAAAATTTTTTAAGTCACTGACTTATCAACTTGTTCACTTTTATGTGTGTGTGTGTGTGTGTGTGTGTCTAAAAATCTTTTATCATATATTAGAAAATAATATGATATACAACACATATGATTATATTATATTACGATTACGCTTAGAGGCAAAGATATCTTGTATTATTATGTAAAAAAAATAATCACATGATATCTCAAACTAAATTTTATAAGTGAATTAATATTAAAAGTTATTTAAAGTAAGTTTTATTGCTATCTGGCATTTCTATATAACAATCTTATATATAGCCTTCTTTTAAGATTTATAGTTTTTCTTAAATTACAAATATCAGTTCATATAAAATTACGAAGGTCGGAGAGCTCTTCTAAAGTAAATTCCTAATATTTCAAGTCCCTCGGTTCCACGAACTTTAATATCTTTTTTCGACTTTCTTGCTATAAAAAGTGTTCTTCAAAATAACAGTTG
>NW_017305705.1:1170914-1178893 GCF_001594115.1 Trachymyrmex septentrionalis
TTTATCTTTAATATATTTTTTCGACTTTCTTGCTATAAAAAGTGTTCTTCAAAATAACAGTTGACTCCTATATATTTATAAAAAAGACAATACAATATATTCAATTACAGCTTTTCAATTTAATTATTGAACTGTCAAAAAATTAAGATAAGAATTAAAACTTCTTTCAAGTTTGCTTCAAGAATGTTGGTATCTTTCTTTTTCTTTTATTATACTGTTAGTTCTTCTAGGAATGTTCCATCGTCTCAGAGGAAATGTTACTGCTCACTTTGGAAACTAAATTCGCTCTAAACTCGCCCAACTCGTTCACGATTCCCATCGATTAGACGAATCTGGAATATACTTGTCGATCGAGTTGCTTTGGCTTCCTCGTCCCTATCCTACGCGGAATTACCCCCAGTTTCGGTTGGTTACACACTGGACTATTGTGAGGCTTCAAGGGCTTATAATGGATGTATAGAGGTGGAAATCAAGGGTTCGTCGGGTAGACAAGGGTGCCGTAAAATCAAACGGCTGTCATATACATACAATACGTACCGTTTCCAGGCACCAGGTCATTCCTAATCAGAACTCCGGCTTGGTGATCTAATGGGTCACCTCGGAGTGTATTTAGCCTCGGCACAATCCCTTTAACAATCGGCTTTGACGTAGACTTGGGTTGGTATAGGCGACAGATAATGATAATCGAATGCTAAATGGTGATAAGTCAGATTTCGTCGAAATTTCGAATTAATCTGTTTAGCGTTAAAAGATTTTACTTTTTCGTACTGAATTGTTGCAAATAAGTGTTTCATTCTTATAAGTTTCTATTCTATAAAAAAATTTCACGAAAAAAAAATAAACTAGACAATAAATTGTTGTAAGTTGCATTTCGATAGTTTGTATCTTATAAAAAATCAGGTAGATGGTTCCTATTTTATGAAAAACTGTGCAAAGTTTCTATTTTTTTAAGTTGTACTAATTTCTATTTTATAAAAAATAAAATAGGTAATAAATTATATTTTTATACGCTACAAAAATTATTTATATTGTTGCTCGATTACAATCAATATATTAATTAGATACCTTTTTCGCGAGAAGATACCTTTTATATTTTGTTTGTCAAAATTTAACTATTGACATTCGATATTCTGATATCTCATAAAGCCTATTTATTAGCGTAACAATAATTAGAAATTTCAGTTCTGAGCAATTACGAAATTTACGTGCGCGTCTAACTAATGGTAGACATAAACCATTTCATTCTGGCAGCTCGAGACGCGTCTGGCCATGGGCTGATGTTACTACTGCGGTGTCAAGGAGCCTCTACAGTGGTAACGTCTAACGAATGAATGGTTTCTGTCACTGCCGTTATACATCGAGTATCCTGTTTCGAACGTTTAATGAAACAGACTTTATAGTAATATTTTGTAATTAATATTTTGTAACACCATTCTTGCAAACTACCGTTCTATTGCGTAATGCTAAGCGCGATTAATTCATTCGCAATCAACTCTCTTACAAATATTTTATAGATACTAATTTTGTTGAGAAAGTAAAATCTATTGTGAATATTTGCGTAATTTATTGCGTACAAAAATCACGTGTATTAAATCTTTTATAACAATTTGTAATACATCTTTTGATGTAAGAAAAGAAAGAGATTGCATAATAATTCATGAATAGATGGAATTTATTTATATCAGTAATGTTTTAATAATACAAACAATTTCACACCTTGACTTGCACTGTTGTACTTTATGTAAATAGTTAACAGAAGAGAGTTTAACTAAAACGTGTATAACGCAATTGAATTCGAGTTGGCAAATAGGTACGCCACGCACAATTGGCGCTGAGTCAAACGTGCTTAACAATGCCTGAAAATTCGAAATGAAAGTTTGTTCGATAGTCAGGTCAAGTGGACCATAGATGTTTGTGGCGTAAAGTTTCAAATTTAGAAAATATTTGTTGACTTCAGAACTAAAGTTGGACCAAAATTTTTGATCTGAATATATTGCAGTTTCAAATATTGTCTGAATGAGCGTAAATTCAATTTTCTATAATATATTTTCGAGATTGTATCATTAGGGTTGTTAACCTTCGCGAGGACAATAAAAGAGGATATGATCTCTTGACGCATTTCGTCTCGACGAGACACGAATTTTTCGCAGCCGGCAAGAAATAGAGGCGTTACGCGAAATTCCATAGCGCGTAGTTGCTGTCAAGCGATGAATTCGCGTCGCTCCACTTGGCGCCATTGGTGTAAAAGCTGTAAAAGTGTACAACTCCGAGGAACGAGAAGAAGAGACGTGGCGACGAACGCGGAACGAAACGACAGAAATCAAACGCGAGCTCGCAAGTGCAATGTGTGGTACTTCGCTGTTTAAAAGCACAAATGTAATGGCATGTCTATAGGAAAAGAAATAAATCAAATGTGTGCTTACAAGCGTAATGTACGAAAGTGCACTGATTAATACATTAATGTAAGAAATAGCAATGCGATGTATTAGTGTATCATTATTTCTAACACAAAAGGGTTAACAATTTAATATTATTGTTTATGAGAGATCCTGTAGAATTAAATAAGAAAGAAATATAATTGATGTAATCGAATTGAATATTATCGATTTCATTTAAAATACCACAGATGGCTGTCGTGCCGCAAAAAGACCAATATATCTTTTCAACGTGAGAATGTTCTTGATATTAGAAGAAAGAAAGTAGGAGTCACGTAAGCAATAATGATCATATATATAATAATGAACATATACGTTAATACTATCTTAACAAAAAAACTTCCGTATGTATGCAGAGTGTCCTATTTTAATTTACCTTTAAGATAAAACAAATGAAATAAAAGCAACTCCAAAACACCAAATGTAATAAAACAATACAAAGTAAGTATCTTTTTTTATTGTTTTATTACACAAATTAAATCTTGTTAATTATCTTGCGGATGGAATGCAACTTAAATTACATTTGGTGTATTATAACATAGATTACGTTTGCTCACTAGCAATAGCCAATTTACTTCAGTAATCTCACCTCTCTTCTATCTATATACTTCCGTCTTTCGCTCCATGCGAAAGAAGTAGACGATAAATAATTGATTTCGAATAAACAGTGAGTGCGTTTCGCTGTTGCGATGTTGAGGGAGTGTAATGATATCAAAGTTGAGTAACAAGTGTGCCGATACTCGCGAAATTCAGTTATCGCTAGATAAGATACATTTACGGATAATACGTTACGTAAGACTTTAATTCGGTCCAAGAAATAATTAACACATTATTTATTAGGAACTTATTCTCAGCGAAGCGATGTTTCTGTTGTGTCGTCAAAAGAGAAAAATGACATTGAAGCTGGATTAGCATAGTGCGAAACAAGGTGTTGCATACACTCGTCTCGCTGTTGCATTTCTCGCAGCGAGCGCAAGATTAACGTCTACAGGCGCCTGTAACTCTGCGATAAGAGTTATCGCTCTCTCCTCGCAGGAAAAAGCAATTATATTTTTCATACTCTGTATCTAATAACGTTCTTTTAAAAACAATTTAGTACAAAAAATAAGTTAAATTCGTAGCGTGACTTGAAGAGATTTCAATATAAACAGCGTTTAGATTGAGAATAAAATTTTGCACACGTGTGCAGTTCTCGTCTCTGCAATGGTTGCAGTAGTTGCATAGTTTAATTACACGAGAGAATAATGACGGCAGACAGCTGATCTGATAAGCATTATTCGTTCTACAAACTAAATGAGACAGTACGTCCAGGATAGTTTACACAGAGACAACAGGATTACATTATAGGATTACAAATTTTTTTCCATTTATTTTCAAGCGTTCATATTTTTATCTGAATTTTTAAAAGTGTTTTAAAATATTATAGCTTACCATTCACAAAATAATGTTATTACATTAACAGTAATTGTACTATCTGTGATACCTTTTAGTGACGGGAATATTTAAATTTAATGAAGTTATCAACCATGTGCTAATTCTACGTTACAAGATATTAATTAGTTTGCGATGCACTATTATACAATGTCGGACGACAAAACGAATTACCGTCGCTTTGTGATAATAAACCCGTTTAACAGGTGGTGACCTTTTTAATGCATAGGGCAACAGAATAATGTTCTTATCCGGGGATTATCTCCGGAAATGAGTTTCGGGCGAAGATTATGCCTCCTGCCGCTTTCCTGATTTTCTGGGGTGTACGGTAAATTCAACAAAGTAACAAGAAAATCGTAGTTTAAAGACTATTTTGATGGAATATCTTAAACTTATCGCAGACAATTTAGGCTAATAAGGGAACACGTACACATGCACTGTATCAATTAGGACTAAGATCTGTTTGCACCAACGTTAGGGTGATATTTCATTTGTGCGTTTTTGTCGAACGACAAATTTTTCAAGCCTGTTGATTGGCTATGGGATAGAGAGATCCGAGAACTTCTCTATTCTGTACACATTTGTCATACAAAAAAAAACTCACAAATGAAATAACACCCTTATTTTGACTTTAAGCGAGACTTACAATTCTCTCCATCTCGTTTTAAAGCCGAAAGAAAAACAGAGTGAGTTTTAAGCCTTGCTTAAAATCAAAGTAACGTTGGTGCAATCGGGCCTAAGTGATATTTTTCAAAGTTGCTGATATCGCCAGATTTCTATCGCCGCCATTTTTGTTGATAATATTCCATCGCTGGATGCTCAGAGAAAACTTTGATCGGACGCCCTATGTAAATTGCCCTACTTTCTGTCGCTTGTTCATCTAGTTTCACATCGTTGGCGTCAGTAGCTGTTATTATCTTTTTTTTTCTCCGTAAAGTCGATGCAGATACGACGTTGCGAGAGATTGATAATCGAGAAGCAGAGGGAGACAGAGAGAAAGTTAATCCTTCCTCTTGCACAAAGGGATTTCAAAATATGTTTCAAAGTAAATTCACAAATTTATTTCTAGTCTAAACCATTTCCCGCGAAGTTTTATTTGCCCAGAAATGTAACGGTTCGAGCGACATAAAAATTAATAGAGAGAAGTCTTCCGATGAGGGCTGTTCGTTCTTTAACTTTATAGAGTTTCATACTGCAGATGTATTGATTTTACTCACTCGCAGTATAGAAAAATAGATAATGAAGAGAGCGTTGAGCGAAATAAAGAAAAATAACAAAAGAGAAAATTAACTGTAGAGGTTTTTTCTAATCCTCTTTCCATTTTATATTAAATAAAAGGTGTCACTTTTTTTTATTGAAAAATGTAAATCTGAATTAATATCTGATATGTGTGTGTATATCTTAAATGTCAATAAAAATCATTTCTTAATAATCAGCCATTTTGCAAATTATAATTGTAATAGAAGAGTATTAAATCCAATATAAATTAAAAGTTCATGTATTGCTTTGTACTGAAATATAACAATAAAATTACTTTACATAAGAAATTATCAATAAGAGAAAGTATTAAGGATACTTCCTTTTACAAATCTATATTTTACGATTATTAATTATTTACTAGTGAATTCATTTTGCTTAATTATTACATTATTAAATTACTTTTAAAAAGCTTTCTCAGTAAAAGGAACATAATGTAACACTCAATCAGCATACAGTCAATTATTTATTTTAACGACTGACCTGATTATACAAAAGGACTTCTTTCTGACAAAACAAATTACAAATGCCGACAGCTATTTTTATAGAATAACAAAATTACCCTTTATTTTCAGCGAGGCATGAAAGAGGCGCCGCGAAAGATTAATCAGTGGTTTCCATGAGACCTACTTTCCCATTTCCGTTATACGAAGTTCCTTCTACCTCGTTCCCTCCATTGAAAACTTTTATCCATTTATAAAATCTACTGTTGTTCACGTGTGTGCTCGCTTAAAGGGTCTCCCTATGACAGAAAATTACTCGTTGCACGATGTAAACGAGTTGGAGTTCCTCCGTAGACGGATAAACTACTTCGTGGAAGATACACGGTACACTGAGAGCGACTGTACTGTTTTCTCCCTCTGTATGGTCGAGGCAAAATCGATCTTGGAGATATGCGCTGGCTCGACTGTTCGCAACGGTATTTATCCTGCGTTTTCGTGCAACGTCAATAGACATTCATCTACGTTCTAGCGATCAATTATTGGCGCAGCTGTGAAAGGATGCCATTTCGAGTCGGGCTGCTTTTTATTGTAGCACTTCGGTCCCGTTTCAATTTCGTCGAAGCGGGAGCATTGCCGTCCATGAAAGATTCATAATTCCGATATTTTGTTATCGTACGTGTCTGCCTGCGTCGCGAATAAATCTCTCGTGCCGTTTCCAGCAGAATTTCCCTCAAGAAAACCGATTCGCGGGATGAATCGTGCGAATGCATCTGAGCAGGTTGTTTGCAGAAAATCTAAAGGTTTTAGAAATCAAAATATTCTCATGGAAATATTATTATGAATATATATGATCGCTTTCGGTTCATACAGTCAATAAAGAGCTTTGCTTCCTTCATAATTACGTAGAAAAGTAATTATAAAAAGCTGTAAAGAATATGTACACGTTGAGATGTATTATAGGTGCCTTTCAGACATTCCTTGGATCTTTCTATTGCTTGATTTAACATTCATAAAGTAATTCCTGCAGGATAATAAACATAATAGACACAAAGAGGGAGAGAGATAGATAGACAGAAAGAGAAGGAGGAGGGGGAGAGGGGAAGAGAGAGAGAGAGAGAGAGAGAGAAATATTGCCTGACCAGAAACGTTACTTTGTATGATGATAACCCATTTTAACATTGATAACTTCGGGTATTCATGGGTGCAGTATAGACAGCAAGTTCTTTATAGGTTCTGTTCACGCTTTCCATAGTAGATTTCTATTAGCCTCAAAGAGGAGTAGAAGCTGCCAACGAAATGATCGCGCCATAAATTATGCCGTGAGCTTTAACAGTTTCAGCTGCGTGTGGCATTACACAAAACAATAATACTTACCTTCATGCTCGTTAACTAAATGTTATATTTAATTTATTCTTTATTTATAATATATAATTTGAATCGACTGCATAAATAAAATAATAAAACCAAAACTTTAACGTAATTGCGTTATTGCAATGTCAACTTTCGAATATCGGCAGAGATATCACATGTTCTAAGTGTCTCTCCAATAAATTGACTTTCCATTTCCACGAATGTCGATATAACTGAAAGCTCCTTTAGATTATTCATGCTATCGCCATTCGGCGTGTTTACAAATCTTCCACAATGAAGTGCGCCACTCCGAGAGAATGTATGTTCGGATGTAAAAACGAAGCGCATCGAGCCCGGTTTGAGTAATGTAACATTAGCTTTATAATTTCTGTTTAACTTCCTCTAATTCTTAGAATTAGAAAAAATGGAGAGTAAATTGAATCAAAATTAAAATTAACTTTACATTATGCGGAGAAAAATCTAAAGTAATTATTATATTAAGCGTTAAAATTCTAGTAAATTTTATGGAATTAGTAAGTCTATATAGGAACAGGCTTTCATGTAAAATTTACTTTACTTTTTTAGAAAATGAACGTCGTATAGACTATACTACAAGGTACTTTTTACATTTCGTAAAGTACATCTATAAATCATACATCTCAACAGAATTTACTTTATCGATGAATATTTTTTGCTTTAGAGCTGACAAAATTTATTTTACTACGCCGTAAAAAATACAAGTGCATAAGATCTTGAGAATTATTCGTGTTTATACAGTCTTGAAGATAGTATGATTTACTGTAAGATACAATCACCTGAATGGATTGACTATAATTGTAATGTACTTTTTACTTTATATATATCTCCGATATTTTTACTTTCAGAAAAGTACAGTTTTTGTTTATTGTAAGTTTGGCAAAAATAATCGGAATATTTTTACTAGTCTCGTAAAATAAAGATTACTCAACAATTTTTCTTCGTGTTTTTATTATATCATATATCTTATATATTATATATTATATAATACAATCTGTGTGTGTGTGTGTGTGTGTGTGTGTGTGTG
>NW_017305705.1:1178993-1183957 GCF_001594115.1 Trachymyrmex septentrionalis
CTCTACTAGAATTCTAGTTGAGATAAGAAGAAGATTCTGATTATAAATCAGAATCTTCTTGCTATCTTAACATAATTAGAATTATGGTTAGTCCATTTTCAACTAGACACATTTTTTGGTCAATATATATATATTGTATAATCCTAGATCGTTTATGTCATGAAAGAAGGAATAGTTAGTACATCGTCCCTATCTTCTACAGGAACGCGGGACAGTGATGTGGGATCTGTCGGATCCCAGCGGAGGGTGGTGAAGCAGGTCAGTTTGACCCAAATGCAGACTGAGTTGGCCGACAGCCAACGTAGCGTGTTCCCCGGACGTCCCTCGTCAACGTGCCAGCATGCCAGCTCGAATCTTTACTTATATTTTTCCGATGGAATCGCCGCGTGGCTGAATACACGGTGCGCCGGATATCAATTTTTGGAGCCGATAAGTTGATCGGCTGTCACTCGCTTCCATTAACTTGCAAACCGCGTCGCTGATTTCTCCTGTGTACCTCCGCCATTGACAAAGAGAATACGCGGTCGGATCAATGCTCGGTGGTCGAGACAATTTAAACGATTATTTCCTTATCACGCGGCGATAATACTTGAATTAATCCATTATAATTCACATTAATTTTAACGTTTCGGGTCAGAAATCAAAACACACAAAAAGATTTTATGAGAAATATATGATCTTTGAAATATCTCAATAAATTTTTTTTTTCTGTTATTGCTTTAAATATAAAACTAAATTAATTATTTAATTATTAATTTATATAAAGTTATTTAGTTATTATTTATATAAAATTACAGATAAATACACACACACACACACACACACACACACACATATATATATATATATATATATATTGGATTTTATCGTGATATCATGGATTTCTAGGTGGTTCGAGAGACTAATATTTTAGTCAAATAAAATTAAATTCTTACTTTGTCAAAAAATGTTCGACATAGTATGTTTCTATATTCTATTCTATCTTTTAAAGCTTTTTCTTTTATATCGCTGTTGACAATTTCCAACCATTCAAATTCAACTTTCTAAATTCTGAACAATATTGGATATTTTTGTCTGTTTTACATGCTGGTGGATTTATTAAAGTTCGCATTAAAAAGTTACTTTTAAAATATAAAGTAAAAAAGTTACAAAAGAATTTGATTGACTGTACACAGCTATTTTTTAAATATCCTGTATTTTTATTTCCCAGCATAATCGCCTATTACTCTTGTAATTTTCAAGTATTTTTATCTTTTTGGCAATTAAATAGGCTCGCTACTTAAAGAATGACACTAAATATGAAGTATTATATGCATAATGCAGACTGAATTTAATTCATCCGAATTTATGATCAATTCGGCCATATTTTTCGCTTCGTCCACTATCTTCACTCTGCACTTGTGACCACCGTCGTCCCTTTCCGTGATCGAGGCCACATTTGTGCCAAAACACACCGCAAGGATATATAGACTGGTGTGGAATCGACCCGCTTTTAACGAACCTCAATCTGAAGTTACGACCGTTCGGCAAACAATCGAACTTTCGCGGAGTAAACGCCGTCCGCCGACTACCAACATTTTTGCAAAGGCGAGACGACAGAAACATATGGCTAAGTCTCTCCATCTTCACTTTTCTTTCACTTTCGGCGGTGAATAGACGCGTGTTTATAGTACACATTTCGAGCAAACTTACGAGTTCTGCGACAAGTTAGTCGCTGAAAATGTCACGAATAGAGGTCAACAATGAACAACTAAACAACTAACTTCTGTTACGTTCGTTCCTGTAACTTAATATTTGCAAAGTACTTGATAAACTTTTATTATTAATAGAAATGTATAAATGTCTTTCAAATAAAAATCAAATTTTTTGCATTTTTTAGAATAATTACGTAATTAAATTTTCTGTCTAAATATTGTGGAACTATATTATGTTAATCGCAACAACCTTCATTTCGCGATTGTTTAGTAGAAATATCGAACGGTCATTATTGATTTTTCCTATTTTTTAATGTTTTTTTTTGTGGTAGAATCCTGGAATTTTTTTATTTTTTATTAATTATTTCTTTTATTCTAATATATTTAATATTTGATTTTCACTTTCTTCATTTTTGTAGTAATTAATTCGTTTCATGTCAAAAATAAATTAAATAAGGTTTTCAAATTAAGTGGACTATCCTGTATATTCCGATGTTAAACAGAGAAAGCGGACAGTTAAGTGTAAAAAGTACAAGCAAGGCAAACAGATTTAACGTTGGTATTCCTAATGTTCCAACTTCAAACCATTCCAGAAAGTAACGTGACTCTAAAGGATACGTGTACAGGTATAATTACGTAGCATCACACAAAAATAATTTTTAACGGAAAAAGAAATGGATAGAGCAACTCAGGAAAGTCATGATGATCCTCAATTTGTGAAAGTATTAGTAACCTGTTTGAAGATGGAAATTGCGACGATCAAGGAAAGTCTTGACGGTAAGTAAAACACGGCATAGCATTTTGTTCAATGCAAAATATAAAACTCAAGTAAGAGAGAAAAACTTTTCATACAATTATTCTTATATTTTCGCCTATCGTTTTCAATTTTTCTTTGCTACTACTCATTAAGAAAAGAATGTTATCGATAATTTTTAGCCAATACAGCCGAAATAAAACAATTAAAGATAACAATACGTAGCGAACTTAACAAAAGGAAGGAGCTCAAAAGAAAAATGGCGCAGATGAACAATATTAAATTGCTATTAAGCGATACTTTAGCAAAGTACGAGAAAAATGATTATCATGTATATTAATTATTTTTGTATTGCACTCTTTTTGGACTTATATATTGGGATAATTTTATTGTGTTAAACAGGTTACGTTTAAATATCAACGAAATCTCAGATACTTTAAAAATTATGAAAACAAATACTGATGATCAATACAAACTAAATCAATTGATGTCGCAAGAGTATCAGGATATCGTTGACGAATATAAAAAAACATGGCATGAATATCGTGTTAGTACATCAATTAATCTCGAATTTATTTATATAATTTCAGAATTTAATCAAATATATGATTATAAACAGGCTGTATACGAGGAATTTCCATTGGCGAAAGCCAGAAACGCATCTAAGATCAATTTGGAGAAACTTAAAATCAATTATATGATCATGTCTTACAAGAAAGCGGAGATGATGACGGTTATCAAGCAGAGACGACGTATTAATTGGATTCGCACACGCTGCAAAATAATTGAATTTGCTACTATGATGTTGGAACGTTTGAAATTGGAAGAAAAATTTACGAAACTGAAAGTAAATGTAAAATATCATAAAAAAGAATTACAGTCAATCGAAGCGGAGGTCTGTAGACTATATTAAGTTGATTTTTCAATATAAGTCATTTGGAAAATTTGTGCGAATTTTTAAATAAAATTCAAATTAAATCTTTTTTTAATTAAAAATATGTAATTTTAATTTGTAACACATGCTATTTTATTTTACAATATTTTTTCATTTTTCAAATAATTTCTAATTCCTCTCTCGTAAAAGCCTTGGATTTTGAAATGTTAAAACTACTGAAAAATTCACACGGACTTTCCGAATGATTCAATATATTCAATGTGTAAAGAATAAATACACATCTAATTCATCAACTTTTGCAGCTGCAAGTATTGCGCAAAAAGGAGGAAGATCAGAAAAGGCAGAGAAAACAAGAAATGTTGGAAATGGCACCGCCAAAGATTAATATACCGTTTCGAGAAATATATGCTCAAAATCAAATGCGCGCAAAGGTGCAGCATCAAGTCTCACAATCAATTCACCAGTCTTTTGATGGTGAAAATTTGTTTTACACTTTATAGTTCTTTGTTCCAAATAGGACATACGGACTTTTAATTTACTGACATACATGTATATGTATGCGATGTGCCCTATATATCGAAGTCATTTGCTTTTCAGATATATCCGTCAATACCTTGTATCTGGAAGAATTATGCATAAACGAGAACACTGCAGTGTCGCCTGGGAGAATAGATGTAGAAGTGATACATGACAATGATTATATACTTCCTGCAGTTGAAACGGACGTGGCTAATTCCAAAAATACTATTGTTTCGGAAAAAGATGACGCGCATGCCGTTTCGGTAACGTTGGATGCGGAGCCAAATGCTGAAAAAGTGATTTTAACAGACAACGACGTAGAAATGAAAGAGATCCACCATGAAGATAAACAGAAATCGCAGGAATCCTTTAAAACGCAACCAAGCTTCCGTACAAAAGAAAGCTCACTCAAACATAGCGCCGCCAACAATACGCAGGACGAAATTGAAGCAAAAAGAATTCGACTTCAGAGACAGGAAAGTAAGGAAAGTATCAATAAAATAACTACTCCTCAGCCGTCTATTGTTAAAAGAATAGATTGGAAATCACCTCTGTCAGTTCCAAAGATTAAAAAGATAGAAACTGTACATTACAATATTACATCATTAGTGCCGGTACCAAAACCTATCCAGCGCACGCCTGTCACCGCAAGCAGTATGTTTTCTCCAATGCAATATGAGTATTGTGAGAGCAATATGAGTTCCATCGATCAGGATCGTCTATCAAAAGGTTGTAATTATAATTAAGCTGCTTGTCTTTTATATAGAAAAATTAGATACATTTATTTGTTATAAATATAGATAAATTATACGTACACTATCGCTTATGGAAGTTCGGAATTTTTGAAATTTATCGATTATATTATCAATATTCAACAAAGAGTAAAGACAATACTTCTTGACATACAAAATTAAAACTAACTTATAAAGCTTTTGCAATTGTTAATATGTGTACAAGTAATCTAAAATATAATACAATTAAAAAATAATATAATTACTGTGTTATATGTTTTAATATTTTACATGCTTACTCTATAAAATTTATGCGAGTGTCCAAACTTTCATGAGAGGTAGTGTATTTTTTTAATATCATATAATATATA
>NW_017305705.1:1184413-1199178 GCF_001594115.1 Trachymyrmex septentrionalis
AGGTAAAACATATTATCTTTTATTAAATAAATAAAATACTTACATTATTATTAATTAAGCAAAACACATTATATTTATTATTATACTTCTAATTATATATAGAAAATAAAGAATCAAACTAATATGATTTCTATATACATATACATAAAACTTGTTCAACTTTCGTTGCATTACCCTTGAGATGTTGTTTAAGATTGTCGAATTATTAGCGAAGAGTTAACAGTGGCTATGTATTCTTGTAAAGCTAACAATAATTATGTACTTCTAAAGTAATTTTGGATTCTTACGAGAAGTTAAATGGCTAATATGCATTTTGTATACTGATGCACCTCTCTAGCGCGTAGATATCAACGGCGACAACTTCGCGGCATGTATTAAATAAATGCTTGCTCACCGAGTTGCGATTATGTACTTTCCGCGAGTTTCGGTCTCCTTTATGCGTATATATACTGTGCCCCCATGTAATTTTGGCTTCCGTAATTTCGCTAGAAAGCTTCGAGCGAGTTACAGCCGTTTACTTCCGCTGGCAGAAACGAGACCGCTGGCAGAAAAGAAATAAGATAGAAAGGAAAAGAGACCCTTCATGCTCTTTCTGTCTACAAGCAGTTGAGGAAGCACTCAGCTTTTATAAAAATAAGCTCGTTAAAATCCTACTTTCTGCACTCGTTTTGCAGAACATTGTGATGTAACTTGTATATAATCACACCACGGATAATGCACGATAATATTCTGTAATGCTTTACAAGCTTTTTAATTACTTCTAAAATTCTTATTGTGTTTTTGTTTAATGCTTCCGTTGCACGCAAGTTTTATTTTATTACAGGAGAAAGTTAGTTTAAAAAACATGGTAAAGAAATGTGCGATGTCTTGTAAATATTATTGCTATATACTCGTATTATTACTATATATTAATACTAATAATATAATATTATATAACATTAATAAATTAATATTAATAATATATTAATATATACAATTACTAATTAGGATTTCTCTTATTTAATTAAATTAGATTTAGTTAAATAACATCTATTTTCGTCGGTTTAATAATTCATTATAATTGTTTAATAATATACATTTCATATTTCAAATATACATTTTTGGTCGGTTTAAAACGTTCAGAAACGCAATTATTCTCCTTTAAATAAATTATTCTATATTCCGGTTTCTACGTTTAAAAAATTGTTTTTACAAACGACGCCTAATTAGACAACGAAGAAATAAGAGAGAAGATTCCAGTGTGGAATTGTCAATTAGATGGACGCGTTCACAATTTTTCTTCAGTAATTAATAGAAAAAGTATCAAGTACGCGATATGAGAGGTAACTTCTTAATCTGCCTCTTCGCTGTCCTTCTCGAGATCTAATCGCATCAGCCAGTGTAATTGATATAAATTAACCCGCTCGCTCAAGCGTTTCATTTGTGTCGCAAGGAGGAAGAATACGAAAGTTTGTTATTACCTGTCGTAACTTTGGCGAGCCAACCTTTCCACGAGAAGCCGAGACTTCTAGTCGAGAGAAATTGTGTCCTTTTATAAGCCAATGTAACGGCAGGAGGCCGACTATCAAGCTATTTTATTTCAAAAGTTTCGCATTGAGGCACGAAGAAGATAAATGGGACATTTAATGGCGCAATCATCGAACCGACATCTTCCATCGCGTGAGAGGACTATAATCGATATAATATTATTCAGAAAATTCTTAGTCAAGTCACATTTCGAATAATCGTTTCTCTATTGCTCGTAAAATATATTATTGTATGTAGATTTCATGTTGCGTTTTCAACATCATCACATAATAAAATTTTGTGTATATAATTTCATATACAATTTTTATATTATCTCTTTTTTATACTGCACTTATTTTCAAATACAAGATAATCGAATCCTGTTTTTAGATCATTGAGTACATATGTACCCAATATGACCTAACTATTTCTCTTTTTCATAAAAAATGTTGGAAATATGAAAAATAAGGTTCCAATCCAATGTTACTTTTGCAGAATTATAGATTTATTAATATAATAATATGTAAGAATATGTTTTTATATTATTCAAATAATTGATCTACTTATTTACTTATTTACTTATCTTTATGATGTTTAATAGGTGAATTAGGAACTACGATTTGAAATAACAAAAATACAAAAAAAACGTTATAATCAATGTGTGTACATTCAAGGCATACTGTACACAATGTGCATAACACTGTGTATAATACGCCTAGGTTGATTATAATTGGTTTTACCTTACAAAGAGTTTACACTCTTTAATTATAAACAAAACGTGATAAACATATAAAACATATAAACTGATAAATACAAAGCTACAATAATGTAAACTACTAAGTGTAAATACAAAGTTACAATAATATTAATTACTAAAATTAATAACATCTCTTAGTAGTTACAGAAAGCAATTAGTTACGAAATGTTACATCGCGACTATGATGTTCTGTATTTTGCTTTACTGACAATGACAAACTGAACAAATTAAACAATAAACTGATGCAATTTGATTCAGTAACTCTAGTTCCGTAAAGCGTAGGTATATTGCATATAATGTATCATTTTATCCTTGCTTAACATTCGATAAACAATAAGGAGAAGGTAATACATCATGCGCATCATGTGCTTTACAGAAAGCAGCTCTAGTTAGATGGTTTGCACGACTTACTAGTGCTTAAATTTACCATGTAATTACATTACCCATGAAAAGCGAATAAGACATATTAGATGTTAGACTATAATACATTACATAAGCAAAGGTAAAAAAATCTAACTCCAATTAATTAAGGAAATTGTTATGACAATTTAGATAGATGACTTAAGCAAGCAAAATTATTGTTACAATTTGTATACAAATATATGACAAAAGAAATTGCGGCTTTTCTCATCTGATTTCGATGCCACACGAAAACATTGCAACCTCTTTTTGCAATTTTTCTTTCTGGTCCGTACAATACCTGGCTTTACGGATACGTGACTAGAATGTTTCTCGCTACCCTCGTACGACTAGGAGATAACTCGCAGTGTTCTCCAAGCAACCCTTTCCATCCTGGCGAAACTCGACGTTACTCGACTGAAAGTGGGAACTTAGTACGTTCGTAATGTACATTTATTAACTCGGCGCAATGTTGCGTATATTTTGTTAACAAGGAGAAATCGCTTCCTGCAATCGAATGTTCTTACACCAATAAACACATTTATATATTGCACCCCGTGTATTCTTACGCCGCAGGTGGTAATTTAGGTTAATTACTTCCTGCACAGAGTTAATGATGTCTTTATAACTTGTTTAAGGTCTACAGTTTGTAACGGGGTTGTGATCTATGCTAATTAACGTGGATAAACGATAAGATTTATGAATCGCGAAATAATTGGCTTTCTTGTAATAATATTACTTTCAGATAATATTCTAAGCTACTTTTCTTACAAAGGGCCCAAATGAATAACAGGTGCAATCACTTATCACACATGAATAAAGATGACGCTACAAAATAAATTATTTACTATGTTGTATACAAAAAATTGCTTACTGCTACGAACGCGAGATAAAGCATACGTTTTAGTCTCAGAAAATTTATGCTACCAATTAATGTATGTGTACGTGAAAGATGGTATTTGATCTGTTTTCATTTTCACGTTATTTCATAAATGCAGGTCGATTCAGACTTTATTGTGGATCAACGAGAAAATATTTCGAAGCAACAACTCGAATATAAAATCAGAAATATTTTCAGAAATTTTATTCCACGTCTGCGGCGAAAAGTTCATTGTTGTTCACACAAATATAAAGGAATGTCCGCATTGTCAGAAATAATTTTCTACCCACGCCACGCCGTTGCATATACGCACCGTGTATAAACGCATCTTGTAACTTGGGTTAATTACGACAAGCATATACGTGATGCTGGATTTTGGAAAGGGACGGCTTGGTTGGTTGGCTGGTGGTTGGTTGGTTGGTTGACTGCTTTTGTATGAAGTGCCACAGAGATGAAAGGGGGATGTACAAGGCAAGGGCATTCGTGCACATGGGGGATTTAGGCAAAAACCCCTGGTAGATTAAACGACTACGACGTCGCTGATGGCCTTGCTGGAGTATTCAGTAAATTCTGGCAACCATGGAAAGGTCCGCTGTGTATTTTGGCGAGCGTTTTATTGTGTGCACGTGGTAAGGGTTGGTTTTCTTAGGAAGAAGAGCCGATCGAGGGTTTATCCGGGAACCTTCTCAAATGCCGTATGCATCTATTTAAACTGTAATTGACAGTCGGACAAATTCTACAGTTCTAGATAAACTGTACAATAATAGTGAGGCGATAATTTGATTACACATTACTTTCAAAAGAAAACCGTCTGAGAAATGGTTAAATGTAGATTAAATACTTTAGGTGTAAAAGCATTAATAAATGCTCTTATACGTGTTTGTTAGTTATATCAATCTCATAAAGCTCCAACAACTATATAAATAGAACATATATCCTTTTACAAATCTCATTAATATGATATTTAAAAATACTTTTAATTTTTTTTAGTAAAAAACTAAAATTAGAGACTGAGTTTATTAAAAACTTGCAATTAGTCTCTAATTTTTAGACACTTAGTTTATTCAAAACAAAGATAATTTATAAAAATTATAAATAATTAATGTGTGACCTAAATTTTGATAGGCAGACGGGGCAGTTGGCTGCAGCAGTTGGTCTTTAATAGATATGCTGAGAAAGGAAAATAAATCATGCGAAATTAGACGATGTCGAGAAAAGGTAGACACGTATATACGCACGACTAAGGCACGAGTCCGTTTTTGTCACCAAATTGCTCGTTCAAACTGCTCTATTTTATCACGATCTGTCGATAACAGGCAGGTCTGACTAAGGGGAGCGTCTCCCATCTCTTACGTATAGAATCATCTCGTCGGGCATATCGTAGATTCTCAAAATGAAGTGCTTGCTGAACTTTGCGTATTTGATTTTTATGTTATATGATGATAAACCGTTATGTTAAACAATCTTATTTTGATAAATTTTGTGATATTACTGATGATTCTCACCGCGCAATAATAGACGCAATTTATATTAATTAAGATAAAATTTATTTATCTAACGCATGCGAAATTATGGCTATCTGTAGATAAATATCGGAAAATTATTTACGAAACTGTCGAAAAGTGATGTTACAGCTTTCTGTTACAGTCAATTCATATCAACGTGAAGAATGTTGTGTTAAAGTGACAGTTGAACATTTCAGTCTGTCCCAATATATTTTTATTTATAATACGCATACTTTTTGATCTTTTTTTCGCTCGCTGTAAAATGACAAAAATGGTTATTGAAAATGTTTATCAAAATTATTGGTCTTATCACATTGACGGTTGGTTTCCATCACGTCGACGAGAAAGAAATTATATTTGTACAAACATCTTTCTTTGTCATTATTAGTTTTAATAAACATAATGTATTTTTTATTATTTTATAAAATACAGTTTGTTCGTTTAAGACTCTGTCGTAATACATAATATATAGCAATACTTGAAAAAATAAAAACTTTTATTTTTCATAATTATTAATAGTCTATGAATTTTTATTTTTACAGATTATTTATAGAGAAAGCGTTTGCAATCACGATAGATATTAAATAATTGCCACAAATATTATGCATACAAATATTATACCATGAATAGATTATTTTGTATAATATTGAATAAATATTTATGACTTTTATTTTTTTTTACATAAAAACTTTTATTATTTACGTAAAAGTTTAGAGTAATCCATCACGTACAAAATGACATAAGCTGCATAACTGTAGCATAAAGCAGCTGGGCTGATGTGATGGTTTTTACTCTTGAATCTTTATTCAGCCAAATTTTGTTTCTATAAATGCAACTTTTCACATCTAATCTATTCTGTACACTGCAACTCTTCTAGTTGTATTATAAATTTGACTGAACTTTAATTATTTTAAATTTATAATATTTAATCGTATTATATCTAGCCTTAAAAATTTTAGTTCAACATTCGCAAAATTTATATGACGTTGCATAAAATATTGTGTTCCTGTCACCATCTCTCTTTTGAACGTTGCGTTGTAATATCACTCTTGCAGCATCGTTGGAATTTCATTCTGTCTTTACACGTTACGAAGCTATACCGAGGCATCGACTGGTTCGTGCGGGGAAGAAAGCGGAGAGGTCGGCATTTCTAACGAAGTAGAAATTCCTGCGCACGCCTGGCTTTGCCGGCAATCGCAACAAGGCACGTTTTGAAGCGGGTATCGAAGCGGATATCGAAGCTACCTGCCAGAGAACAATGAAGGGATCAATTACCGTCCTAGAACACCAGCAATAGGAATTGAGACCAAAATACTGGCAGTTGTGAGCTAGAAACGGACATTTAATTCGTGATTCGACCACTTGCCTTCGCACAAACTGGATTAGTTCATGACAAAAAACATTTAATTAAAGTATACAAAAGAATAATACAAAAGAATAAATTGCTACTGTAATAGAATTTTAATTAGACCATCCATACGAATTATAATTTTCGCGAAGATACGTAAAATTCTTAATATTGGATGACCCTCATAGAAATAATATTGAACGGTACTGATTAATTATTTTGGATATTAAAAGTACTACTGTTTAGTGCTTTAACACTCAAATAAATAATTTTCGGCATCGGCTAGCATTAAACTTAATTTCTGTAAGGAAAAGTGACGAACTGTTCTAAGTTTGAACTTATTTAACTGAATTAAAAAGCCTGTTGAACTTTCTGTTCGCCTCTAAAATTTTCTCTCTACTAGATTCACTCTCGACGTTTGATATGACGGATAGTAAACATTTGGAAATGAAATCCTTCAGTCTCGGATTCCATTCCAACTAATTTCAACGATCCCAGATTCATTCGTCGCGCCATCGCGGTTTCTGCGTTAGTTCGCCGAGTGGATATGCATTTGTCGACGCGTTAAAAGCGTTCTTCAAGCTTTCTACGTGCGACAAAACCGGAGAGGGCGAAAGTTTAACTTACGCGAGCATGGACGCGTCTCGTCGCTCCCATCACCACAGTCGTCCACAACGTTACAAACTTTGTTGAGGGCGACGCAGTGCCCGTTGGCGCACTGAAATTCGCTCTGCCGGCAAGAAAACACCGTCGTCGCCGTGAGGATGCAGGTGCAAACGAGCCAATGCATGTCTGGAACAATATAAAAAGTAGCGTGGTTTTAGTATCGAAGAAGAACTCTTCGCGCTCGTGATCTGAATTTTTCATGTGACTTGAAAATTTCAAGCAAGTTACGTAAGGTCGTCGTTATTGTAACCAAAGCGTATCTATATTTATATCGAAATTCACATTCTTTATACAATATATATTTTTACTTATGTGTAAGTAAAGAGAATTTTTTCTTAGATTTTATCCTGAAAAATATGATAGTCGTGGGATAACATTATATTTCGAAGAATTTTGATGTAAATCTCTCTCACTCATTCATAAAATTACAATAAAGTATAAAATAAGTTTGATTAATTTTACTGAAATGCATGGTAAAAATCTTTAAAATATTGTATTGTACTAGAATTATTATATTTTCAGGATAAATTTTAAAAGAAAATTCTCTTCGTGTAATATTTATAAAATTATATAATTATAATGTAACGCAATTATACAAATTCTCTAATTTTTAAACACGATAAACAAAGAAATTTAATGGTAATGAGAGTATATATCACTGTTAAGTGACGTAAATTATGTCAAAATTTTTATTACTTTACCAGAAGATGATCCAGGTCACCATTATTCGCAAATCAATTTGGAATAATGATGACATCATCCTTCTCGCAAAGTAATAAAAGTTTTGACATCATAATTTGCACCTGTCTAACCGCGCTGTACTTTCATTAACTTTAAATTTCTTTGTTTATTGCGTTTTAATATGCAATTAATTATATTTAATTAATATAATAATAAATAACATATAAATTATATGTAAATTATACATATATTAGCTCGTGAATAATATTTGCAGAAGCATTTTTTAATTCAAAATACCTGTTGTTTAGAACGTGATTCATCACATTTTTGATACGTTAAATAACTCTTTTATGAAAAAATATTTCTCCGCCATAAGTATATGGTATTTGAATTTCGTGAATCGATGAAAAAGCAAATCGCAGGATTGAAAGTCAGCAAAATGAAAGTATATTTACACAGAGAATCAGTGGAACTGAGTTTTGACGTGCAGATTACGTCAAATATGTTACTTTATGCTGTGATTCAAAATACGTCATTTAAAATGTTATTGATTTCGGAAGCAAATTTCATTTACTTTATTCCAATCGTTTTACTAGATAATCATAAAAGTTCGTAGCTTTATTATCAAAAAATTAGATTTAGTTTACATTAAAATTGCAACAAAATGAAAGAATGAATAAAAAAAGTGAATCTACATTTTACTTGTTAAACTTAATTCGACTAGTATCACTCGAGAGAACTCGAGCGTCGCGCCTGGCTCCGTCTGGGATTAACAGAGTTGCTACCACTAACATAAAAATATTATTGTTGTGGTGATGATAAAGTTTCGTAACAACGTAAACGCGCGCAACTTTGTCCTCCTCCAACTTAAATCGAACAGGAACACGAAGGATATCGGACCACGTTCTCTCGATTTCCGGCGTCGCTTGAAAGCGTCGACGTCGTTCACCCAATTGAAGTGAAACTTTCGCTATTCTCGACTCCCCGACGTAATCTCTGCTGTCTTTGCTTTTTTCCCCTAGGTAAAAACTGGTAAAACTGAGGTCAGACTGAGCACGGTAGATGATCAACTAGTTTGTTAATTACGAAATATATAGGAACGAATTTCGCAATTCCCTTGAACTGCAATTGGTTTTTATAAATAACATAATAAAGAAAATATAAAAACTTAAACCATTGAAGCAATAATAAAAAAGAAATGTTTATTTTAATAAATTATATTTAAAAGTGATATTAATAAAAATATTCAAATTTCCAAAATTGTCATATTATTATATCATTTAAAAATACAATTACTTTTGTTAATTTCTCATTTTGTTAAAATAAATTTAAAATAATTTTAATATATTATATATCCGCATATTACACGGTAAATCTTTATCATCATGAGAACTGAATAGTCTGCATGTATTCTATCATCAGCCTCTTATTCTTGAAGTCTATACAATAATGTTATAATCTTTCCTCAAGCAGATAAAATGAAGAGACATGCATTTTTCTTTTCGCTCAATCGGCTCAATGCGTAGCTAATTTCCATCGCCACAAAGAGAAAATTCAAGTGCGAGATAAGAAAGGAACAATTCGGTATTCATGGAATTACAAAGACTAAAGCGAAGGGAAATCAGACAGACAAGCAGGGAAAAAGTAAGTTATCGTTGCGGCGCGCTGGTATACATTCTCGCCTCCTTCTTGTCTCGTCGCTTGAAAGTTACGCTGAATAAGTTTAAATGTCAGGAAATATGCAGAGCCCCTAGAAGAAAGCGGAAAAGTTTCTCGAATGTCGCGAGGTAAGAAGACGACCCATCGCCCACTTAGACCTCGATGTCTCTGAGTGCTTTAAGTCACCTTTGCATTAAAATCATCAGGAATCTAGTGCGATATAATGCGGATTATATAAATCTAATACACTATCAGCTTTCTTCGTTTGTATCAACAGCTCTTCCGACATCCTATGTTTAAAAATTGTCAAACATATATATTAAACCTTGTCTTCATTTTTTTTTAAATTAAAAAAGGTATGAAATTAGCAATAGTCTTACAAGCAATAAAATATGATTTATTATTATTATTAATTTTTATTACATTTTTATTTCTTATTATTAATAATATGCATATCTATTGCTCTTCCTAAAAGTTTAAATATTTGTTGTTCATGGCTAGAGAGATACAGTAAACATTTTTCATAAAGTTTAAAACAATCTACTATTGAAACTGTCGTTTCAAAACGCTAAGTCGAGATTATTACTTTCACATTTCGCAAGTTTATATCACACGTGTCACCGACTTTACGTCAGATGCTGTATAAAGGGAACGGGAAATTGTCAAGATATCTCCGAGACGTTGCATCGAATATTCAAACGTTTAATGTGGGATTCGAACGTCTGCGTCAGTCTATTGCGGCTTTTTAATATTTTTAGCTTCCAATTTTGCGGGCGAATTTCATGAGACATCAGGCATCCTCTCGCCATGAACGCATTTCGTGTGCCATCCTTCTCTCTCTCTCTCTCTCTCTCTTTCTCTCGTCCCGAAAATTTCCATAATTTCCAGAAAATTCCTATAAATACCTCTCGCGTCGAGAAACTTTAAACAAAATTAATTTCTTAATGGCGGCACGCAAATAATATAAATCTATTTAACAGCAGAACTTTCAACTTTCGAATTGCCGAGAGTAATCTATTAGATTAAATTTCAAATTACAGTTATTATTGTAAATTCTACTAAATTTGTGTATTATGCATTTGCAATGTGTAATGCAATTTATCTGTACAATGAAGAAACGAATGATCTTCTAAATATAATCAAACAATATTTAAAAAATGTAAACTCATAAAGAATTAGTAGAAAATTTATTTGATTTAATAATAATTGCTATAGTTATTTTAAAGTATAGTAACATACTTTTCTATAAAGGAACGATCGCGTCACCGTCTTGTAAGACATTTATCTCATGTCTATTTGGTTTCATTATCGATCTATTTGACCGATGTAATGTATGTGTGTTCAATGATGTTTATTGACTTGGTTAAATTAACACTATACAGACGAGAGTTAGTTAACTATTTGTGGCCTAAAGGCTAAGTCAGGATTAATTAATGATTAACGCTACGTACAACATCTTACAAAAGTATATACAATTGATTTTTTAAATTAATACCATTTTATTAATAAAAAGGTAAGATTATTAATTAATATATCCATTCATTAATTTATGTGAATTATTTTTATTTACTTAAAACGTTTTTTCTTATTAATACTGAATAAAAATGAAAACAGAAATATAATTCACAATCAAATTTATTCGATACGCAAGTGTACCGTTGTGCGTTCACTTCCGATGTTTTCGCTTTTCGCGGGAAAATCTATGGTTGTATAATTTACATAAACAGCGGGTTACTATCGAGACTGTTTTAGTAATGCAAACGATGAGGATCCGACGAGGGATGGAGAATGAAAATTGTGAACTTCCAAATTAGTCAGTTATCCTTTTCGTACGATATTCAGCAATGAGATATCTAAAATTAAATTTGTATATTAAATGTTATGACTTTTCGAATTAAATACTTTTCTCTTTACTTACAAACATATATTAATACAATATAATTATCAATACACGCAATTTTACGTATACATCATATATCAAATATTTATGTATTTAAAATAAATAGCATCTTTGTGTAAAACCTCAAGAATTTGTTTCAAGTTTACTTTGCGTATTCTGAGAAATATTCATTTTACTTAAGAATAGTATCAAATAGTGAGTCGATTTTATTTATCTCACGTCTTATATCTTATTCATAACAGAGGGAAAGCTCTGAAAATACATCTTAATGTTGCAATCCGGAGAAAGTAAATAAAATTGAATAAAATATTGAAGTAAACAGATCGATTGAATAAAAGGAAAATTTTTTGTCTATCTTTCCGGAAGCTTACGTAGCTAATGGATGCATTCAGTACTACAACCTCTTGATAACTGAGCGCTCAGCCAGAGCTCTTGCATCTAATTGGCATATTCCGTTAGAACTAAAAATATAGACCAAACAGATACAAGAGCGGTCGTAATACTGAATGCACCCATTGTGAATACTAACAGTTGACTCCTGACTGTTTTGTTTCTTTGTTTGTAGCGTAATCTTGTTCGTTTATATTATTCATTATTTATTTTACAATTGCAGATGTCCTTGGGTTAAGTCAAATTTAGAATTTCAGAAAATATTTTTACGACTTTGACGTTATACTGACAGAATTTCCTGGATAACACTTGATCTAAAACCTACCATGACAAGCACGAAGACGACTGAAAAGCCCCTGTCATCTACAAGACAGCATTAAGCTTAGTCACTCTCATGAAAAGTGAATGCTTAAATTTTAAGCTTTTAACTACCGCTGCGATTTAACTATCATTTTGCATATATCTTTAGAGCTTTAAACATTTAGTTGCGTCGATCTATGATTTCTTCCTAATTTTTTAAAGCAAGTTTGTAATTCGACGTGAATTAATATGCACGTTGAATTAATAGATACTCAAGAATATTTCAAACAGAATTTTTTTATAATTATTTTTAAAATATTAAAAGTTTTTTCATGTTAATTATTTTTATATTTTTAATTTATATTTCTAATTTAAAGAGTTATATGTATTTTTAATATGTAAAGAAGACTTGAGATAAAACCGTAAACTCAACAGTGTTTGAAAATGCGATAAAGCAATTTTTTTGCACATTAATTGCTCATAGAATTTTCTGAAATACATTATGCGTGCCTAGATTGTAATTTGTGTTGCCGTTACAGTACTCAACTTTTAATTAAAATTAGATTCGGGCGATAAATTCACAATACCTAGTTACAGGAAGATTACGTCATGAGTATTGTGCGTATTTCAATTATAATACAGCAAAATTCAGACTGTCATCAGGCAAAATTACTAATCGCTCCACGTATAACCTACACACACTGGATACACAATGGCTTTTTGGAAACTTCCCCCAGGTACAACCGCAGGCCAAACTTCATCAAAGTTCTCTTCCGCCGACATCGAATATAATATGTCGTTACATGCACGCACATACGTACACTCGTGTCGAATGTCACGTCTAAGTCTGCGTCCACATGTATAATGCCAATAGTCACTGAAACTTTAAGCTAAAAGCACCATCCGCGTCTCTTGAACTGAAGCTTCCGCCATTATGATCGCAGCCTTTCAAATTCAAATGACGCTTGGATTATGTAGAATTTAACTATCTCAATGTTCTGATATCAATTTAAACCGTCGCAATTTACGTCTGAAAAACACATATAATAATTCCATTTCGCCATGAGCAATTTTATTTTACATCGGTCTTTAATAAATTCAGTGGTAATTATAATTTTGGAATGCATCGTACGTTTCAAGATTATTTTCATTTATATCTTTCAATTTGTTACCTTTGATATGTGTTACAAATTAATTTAAATAATTTTATTATTCAAATACTTTAGTTTATATCTATTATTTAATAATTTACATACAATTCACACACAATTAATATGATGAATTACATGTAAATTTATGGATATATATACAAAATATACATAATATATAAATATATTTTAATATTCAATTTGAATAGAATTTTTTATGTATAACTATTATACTATTGTATGCATTTAATTACGTAATTTGTCATTTATAAAAGCCTCTCTTAATAGCAAAATTATTAGCACAATATTAATCCAATATATTCCTAATTCATGTCGACGTTTAACTAATTTATTATCAGTAAATTGTGTTATTCGGTTATCAAAACATTCTGAAAATGATATTTTGTTAAGAAGTATACCTTTATCTACTATTGCAGTCAACATATATTACATCACGATCTAAACTTCCTCCTATGACTTTTTTCTTAATGCACCTTAACGTTATATCATTTTTCACAATGTCTTCCTACGGCAGACGCGTCATTCGGTCTCTCTCATGTCTAATCTTTTGTCATCGTTCCGTGAGAAAGGATGGCTCGCATAAAAGACACAACCTGTGGTTTCCTCTCCCTTGTTTTCGCTTGCTTCCCTGTTTTCTTTACCGAGCAACGACGAAAAATGTTCTCAAATGAAAAAAGGTTTTTTTATCGCGCCAACCCTTTTCTATACCTATCGTTTTATTTCTGTCTTATCTCTTGTAACCCTCTATCTACATCTTTTACTAGCTTTTACTCATCCCCGTTTATTTCCATTTTCATTTTCTGAGACTGACTGTTGAATGCAAAAGCTCTTAAAATAATTTTGTTGTTTCTGCTCGGTGATAATCGATACGGATGGATTTCGAAATTTCTGCCAAATGCTTTTGAGACTACGCAAAGATAAGAAAGAGAAGAGATTATAACGATTCACGCAATAAACTTTTTAGGACTAATAGTACCGATGGAATAGATCTCAGTTTCAGAGAATCTATCATAAACATTCCGGAAATTAAGAAAATTACATATTATTTTTTTATCTCTATAATTTTATTGGTTTCGTTACCTCCTCCTTTTTCATAAATTCTACCTTGCAATTGCTCAACGTAAAAGAAATATATATTTCTCTTTTACTTTTGAAAATAAATATTTCTGTAGCCACGAAACTTTATATCATAAAGTATTTTTCTAAAATGTTCAAAGAATTTTAGTACAAACCACTGTTCATTCAATCTTTCGATCTTATTTTATCAGAATAAAATAACTTATAACATATATTGACTGTATTTTCAGTTCGAAATTTTTATCTTGCGTTTTAGAATATCTGATGAAATCTTATCACCGTTTGAATATATTGTGAAGAAGGAGGGATGGAGATCCTATATAAATGATAAGTATACGAATACGTCCTTCATTGCTACGTGTTAGATATATATATCTCTCGAAGTTGAGCGGAGTGAAGCTTAATTATTCGTATTTCCGAGCAATCCATATCGCGGACTTTCGGATAACAGCATAGATGTTGAGAATGAAATACTAAACTCTCTCTCTCTCTCTCTCTCTCTCTCTCTCTCTCTCTCTCTCTCTCTCT
>NW_017305705.1:1199278-1222668 GCF_001594115.1 Trachymyrmex septentrionalis
TTGCGACAATTGACATGCTTCACAGGAGAATATTAATCGTAGACTACTTTAAATTAATTCCGCGAAACGTCACGGAATTATGTGGAATAAGCTATTATCATTAAACCATAATACAATACATTTTTTATTTATTGAGTTTATAATTTTTATAAAGTGTATAAAAATATATAATAAAATACATTTTAACTATTAGGTGAAGTCCGGGCAAGGCAAACGCTCTGGGCAAAGCGAATATTTTTAATTTTGGCTTATCTATCTGAGATAGCATTATGAGTTTCTAACTATTGAAGAAACCGACCCATGAAAGTGCGAAACAATACATAATTGCGCTAGTGTGTATTTGATAGAGAAATAAAAGAAATTGTTAGTTTTCTTGTGATTTTCGCTAAGGTACGTAGAGTTTAATTATTAGCAGTAACTATTTCTCGATCAGCGTGAATGATTTTTTACAAGAATTCTATGACTTTCAATGTGTATTCGAGATTAAAATTTTTCACTTATTGCTTACTATAAGTTTTTAAAATAGATATTGTCATATAGATAAAATAATAACAATTTGTTTATTATTTATAAGCGGTTAAAGAAAATATACTGATTTCATGGTTTTAAAATTTTAGGAGAAAGAGAATGAGTTGGCTTCACATTTGCATCATGTTTTCTCAAGAAAAAATAACTTTTAAAAAATTTTTCCAATAATTCTCACTGAAGAAAGTTTATGCTTAGGCTCAACAAAGAAGAGACATATTTCATTTAAATAACGTATCTTTCTTCAAACGAATCAATGCCCGAGCGTGAGTAGTGAAGAAGAACGGAAAAGAATTTCTTGTTCGCCCGAGGATACAAAGAGATATGCGAATGTGGATGAAAGGTAGTTTTAGAGATCTCGCCTTATTTTATTTGAAAGCATTGCGTTTGCATACGGTTTAAATCGTACATTCAAACAAATTGGAATTTGCAATCTTAGTTCTTTGTCAATGGAACAATGGATTATATGTGGTAGTAGGTATGTTCTGCAGTAAATATTACATCATAGAATTGTATAATAATACTTATTTTAATGCAATAACTTTGAGAAATTCTCTTTACAGCATATTAAATCGACCTATAATTTAGCAGAAACGTGTTTAATATAACAGAGAAACAAAATAACTTACACAGTTAAACGATTCTAACACTGCATGTTAATGAGAAACTTGTTTTGCAACGAATCGCATGATTTCTACGTTCAGGTTGGCTTCGTCTGACCTCTAAATTTCTCGATTACAATTTCTCGAGCGATTTCTAGAGCTTTGTCAAGGAGAACGGAAGCGACGATCCGGAAATACGTCGAGGAATGAGCGAAGATCACTATTCGTAGAAATTGCACGATGGAACTCAGAGAAATGTCGGATCCAATTTCAGGCATGAATTTTAAAGGCGATAGTCTCTCATCGGATGACCTCGAAGCGAGCTAACACTATAACGAATCTGTTTTAATAACTATAATTAAAATATGCACGATGTTTATAATTAGGTTCATAATTACATGAAAATAATTTGCTTCACGAAGACATATTGTACTACATAAAATATATAGCAATTTTTTTATATTATAATTTATAAATAATTATAAGAGTGAGCTAATTATAGCTAGAATAATGTTACAAAAAAATATCTCTCTTTCTCAACGAAAAATAATTAGGAGAATTACAAGCGGATTTCTATTTTTCATACGTATAAGTTACGTAAAATGAAGTACATTAGTTTATTCACTGAAATACGATACAGTAATTTGCTTTTGTCTGACCAACTTTGCGTATACCGAGGCTACTAGAACTCAGCGAGCGCGTAATTAGCTAACTCAGGTGGACAAGGCAAATTACGTGTATTTGGATCGCGAATATTAGGCGGCACGCATATTCGTTATCGATTAGCTCAATAAACCGTGTCAGATCGACGCCGGTACCGTGGCGCCATTAGACGATCATTTTCTAGCATGCCACACATCGAAAATAGCCCCATTGCTATACGAAATGCGCCGTTCGATTTCAGTATGTAATTACCATCAGCCGAGTTATCCTAAATCTTCAGCCGAACTGAATCGTTCTAATTCGGTGCAGATAGCAGCGGCGATGACGCCGATAGAATGCTGCGAATAATTTCGTGGCAAAATTCAACGAGATTCATGACTGAGGCAATAACCGTCCATGAAATTTATTTACTTGCATCAGTAATTCGTTCTCGATGAATAATATGACTTGGTGCAACGACTTTGCTAATTTTGACCTGGTAAAACGATATAGGTACAGCTAGAGCTGATTTACAAAGAAAAACGATGGAACTTTATATGTATGTTCAGAATACGTACAATCTTCAAAAGTTTAATCACAAAGATATAAATACATTCAGAAAAAAAAAATCTTTCTCCATTCTATGTGAAAAAAAATATTTTGTATATCTTGATATAACTTATTAGTTACAAATCTGGATAAAGATGAGAACAAATTATTATACATGGTTTATGCAAAAATATTCGCATGAATTCTCTTATACTTTTTTATATTCTATACTTTATGATCTTTAATAAATTTCTCGAGCATTGAAATATCACATCAATCTAACTAAAGCCATTAGTGCTACTATCAGACGATGAATTAGAGTCACGTTACGTGAGTCGCGTGAAACGCTATGCTCTTCTGTATGTCGATCAGATTCCGTGAATAATTCGCTGGAATTTGGCGCCGAAATTCGGTGCATTAAACGTGCGAAATCCTTTCAGCGTTTGGCACATACCAAAACGCGTTGAGGGTGAACAACATCCATCGAATAAACTTGTCCCTGTTGGACGGGGGTATCGGGGACACTCTGGAAACACAGGCATTTCTATGCTACTACCAACTATTGTCCTATCTGTGAGGTTAACAAGGCACAAACTATCGCCATAGCACTGCATATCACTGGACACCGTCCGCAAATTGTTGGCATTCAATATCTTTCCGTAGGCCTCTGAGCGTTTTTGGAATGTAGCTCGGAGGAATCAACTCTCCGCTTATGTTTACGAGAATTTCAGAGATAGCACGAGAGAGAGAGAGAGAGAGAGAGAGAGAGAGAGAGAGAGAGAGAGAAACAGAAAGATGAGTCATATATGTACATGTACATCACGTTTCATGCAGATTACACTGCAGTTCCTCTAAAAAATATAAATTTTCCAGGACGTAAAACTCTGGAAAGATAAAATCGATCTTTCTTTGATAAAAATTTAATAGATAGTTTTTAATAGATATAAGTTATGTCGTAATTGTACATTTCAACTTTAAAATATTTGCTTAATTTAAAGTTTCAGATTACTGGCTTTAAAAATGAATTGTAATTAAAATAGATTGTAAATATGTGTGTGAATGTATGTTTGTGAAGGACATTATTACGCAGTTATATATAAAATATTGACATTATTCAAATAATTTGCGAGCAAATGAAATATGAATAAGCGAGAAAATTCAATATTTTGTAATTTCATTTCAATTAAGCGCGTAGATTATAGGTATCTGGTTAAAGATAAACAGACCGACATCATAAATAAAAATGGTCCCTTGATATACCTAGTATGAAATTTTATTAAGTATCGTTTTCCGAAAATACCGTTAAACGTGATATGCTCAATCTGTGCTATGTGCATTTAATGTAGGTACTTAAATATAACGTATTCTCAGATGGCATTAACCACATTTAAGGTCTGCGGCAAGTTGCGGACAGTCTAATTTCGCGTTTCAGTGTTTCGCGGTTTTCCTTGTGAGTAGTTGCAAATTTTCAACGACCGTTAAAACACGCAAGCCAGCGGTTCCCGTGGACCGTCAATCGGATTAACTAAATCCATTTTCGTTTCCGACCTGGAGAATCGCGGTTGCTGTTACCCCAAACGCTTTGAGGCGCCGCGTTGTCACAAAAGAACTCTGCTATAAATTGAACCGTGGTCTCACCTGAATATTACAGAGTTCTATTATTAATTGTTTGTCAGTATGCTGAAAGGTGAAACACACTATTCCTGTAGTACAGTAGTCAAATCTAAAAGAGTTAAAGAGTGTAATAAAGTTTACATGAGATAGATCTTCGTAACGTATTATACCATATCTTACGCAATTAAAACATTAGCCTTAAATTTATATCTAATTTTCCTTTCGTGTAAAGATTTGAAAGAACATTTTTAATTAATAAGAATTAATTTTACTTATTTTATTTAGATTTTTCTGTTTATTTTGCATATTTTACAGTTTTCTCTTCCAACATCTGACTTAAATATTTATTTAAAATTTGTTTCAAACATTGAAATGGCTCAAACATTTTAAATAAACTTTTTAACCCAGATTATAATTATTACGAGGGAAAAAATAATAAATTATACAACGTAGCATAACTGGTTGAAAAATAATTGATTTAACATTCGCAATGTTTCGCATTTTTTTTGGCTACGCAAAATACTCAAATGCGAAACATTGCGTCGACCAACGGAAACGAGTTTGAAACAAATTCGTGCGTTAAAACGAACGGTGGGAAAATTGCATAGGAAGATACGAGACACGTAGCAACGTAATAAAACTGCGTGTAACCCTGCCGATGCGTAGCTTTCAAAGGGAAATGATTTCGATTTGTTCCGACAAATTCTAGCCTGTTCTTATGTGATGGAATTTATCAGTATATTGTAGTAGCGCGAAACCTTTAAAAATAAAAGATTCAAGATGATAAGTAGGTGCAACAATGTTACACAATTCTTTATAATAACTGTTCCAAATCTATATATTTCCTTAATCTAAAATTATCTTTAAAACTAAAATTGGAAAGCGTCTTCGTTAATATTCGTGAACATAATCCCGGATGAAGGAACGAAATATTATCACTTTTTAAATATATTTTCTCTAACAGAAAAATAATGTCATTCATAGACACGAAAGTTAGGAAAAGTAATAAAATGTGATAATTATGAACTATCGCGTAAAGGCATCATTACCTTCTTTTTTTTATTTCTAGAAGAACGTTATCAGATTTCTAACGACCGAACGAAAGGAACAAAACCAACGTGAACCGAAGTTTATCTCAAAGGGAGAATAAAACCCTTTTAATTCTTGATAATAATATCTAAAGCACTTCATTACTCGTTTTAATGGAATTCGAATATTCTCCTGTAGTTTCGAACAAAGTCACACAAAGTATTAAAGCTCGAAGCAAAGACTATTTAATTATCAAACCTATTACAAATTTTATCTTTTACGCGATTACAATTCTTTTCATGCGAAATATAATATCTGTTGAAAATATTATACATATGGTTATATAATACTTCTTCTTAATTCAATTGTTAAATCTTTTCTTCTCCAATTTGTTTATTACTTTCATCAATGAAAAAGATTTTTTATTTAAGACACACACACACACACACAATCAGAATAATTGAAACGTCTTTCAAAGAATTTTACTTTTATATAGAAATAATTTCAAGAATTGATCACTTATTTCGGTGTTGCGTACTAATTCAGTTGATAAGTAATGAATACAATATATAGTTAAATTAATTTCAATAAAATAAGAATATGATCAATATATGAATACATCACATAAGTATATGAAGAATCACCTAAGCTAAATGTCAAAGTAATAATAATTATATAGAAATTCTTAAACATGTTTATCTTAGTTAGTCAGACTATGCTCCGCAACTGTCTTGCAACACAATTATTTAATTAAAATAATAATCTTCACAAATTTTTGATTATCGATTTGCTATTAGCACACCTAAAAGTTCTGTAAAGAACTTATTGCGAAAAATATTATTTTAACCTGGAATCTCCCTACTTTTCTTGATCAAGATAGTTAAAACATCTGTCTCAAAAAAAGTAGGAAGATTCCAGGTCCAATTCCGAACTGAGATACAATAATATTTTTCGCAATAAGTTCTTTACAGGGTTTTAAGTGTGTTATAGTAGTATCAAATTGACGATCAAAAATTAATTTGTGAAGATTATTACTTCAATTAAATGATTATGTTGCAAGACCGACTGTATGCGGAGCACAGTCTGACTAAGATAAATGTATTTAAGAATATAATAATTATTATTCCAATATCCAGTTTCGATTGTATTTAACAGCTTTTCATATATTTATGTAATTAATTAATTTTTCTGCCAAACTATTCATAATTTTAGAATAACTGTGAATATAAATTCTAGAGAATTTAAGCACTTATATAATAGTGTTGGATTGTAGATGAATTTACATTACACAAAAATAGAAAAAAAAAATTTTTTTATATTTTATTATATTTCGTAAAAATATATATTTTTCTAATTTTTAAAACCTTTTTGTTAAAATAAAAAAATTAGAAAGGTATAACGAAAATATATAAATAAAAGTTTTTAAATTTAAATTAGTTATAATTAATAGTACAATTAGTAATACAATTAGTAATACAACAAGAAAAAAAACCGTATAAGGAAATCATACGAATATATACTGTGGGATTTTCACGGATCTCAATTCTCTCTATATTTCTTTTATATTTTTTCAATTAACTCATCCTGTTTTTTTTTCATCATAATGTAAGTTAGAAATTGAATCGCCACTCCACGAACCCCTCTCCCTTTTCTGTACTTTCTTCGGGTCAGAGGTAGAAAGAAATTCGAAGGACGACGTAATTCGATAGTAAGTTCGACCGAAGGTCGTGCGAACTTCATTCTCGTCGATGTAGGGTGAAATAGGAGGCATTGCGGAGGTGCCATTTCGCAGGTCGAACGAAGGCGGTTATTGCGTTTTCCAGCTGGGTCCGCAAACGGAAATCCTGCTCGTGAACAAACTAAGCTCTCTCTTCTTAACCTTAGAATCAAATAAGAGAAAAGAGAAAATTCGAGGTGTCACTGGTGCAGCAAAATCGAAGCACCCGACAAGTTGCGACGCTCAATCCGATTTAACGAAAGACGAAATAAGTTCCTCCTTCTTCGGTTCGTTCTCATCTTATCTACTACTTTGAGAAAAAAGACCACACTTATTCTTGCATCGCACTGATAAGAGAATTGTTGAAACTGTCCCTCATCGATTTTAATGTAGAACACAAAAAAATATTAAACTTATATTTTTTATTTGCTTATTTCAAGGAAAGACTAAAAGAAATTAAAACAATCCCTCGAAAACAACGAATTTTGTCATTTTTAACAAATATTTTAAAAACTATGAAATATAAAAATGTTTTAGGCAAAAATTTTATAGTACTATATAGTCTTAATAATAGTATATTTACATTTTTCGAAAATGAAAAAAAAACTTTATTTCTTTTAGAGATGGCTTCGACTCCTAAATTTTAAGATAAGCAGATAAAAAAGTACGGGTTTAATATTTTTTTCATATTTTACACATCCAAAGCCCATCAAAATCGGTAATACTACAGGTTCCTTCTCTTGTGAGCATCACTTTTATACTTTAAAATTCGACAAAAATTTGAAACTTAGTAATATATTAATTATTTGCTCTGTTATATAGATATATTATATAGATATATTGATGTTATATAGATATATTGCTATCTACATACATTTGGCATTTCTTTCAAAGAATTCTTTGAAGTTTTAAGACAATGTTATATGTAGAATGTATATAATTGTGATCACATGGTGGAAATATAATATTTCCACTATGATTGTACAGGCTGTAGATATATTTGAGAACTCGTACAACTTACAGAACGAGAACAAATATTTGATATCGATTATTACCAACCACCTGCGCATTTTCCTTTGTTGCTGACATTGAGCACGGAGGAGGACAGTCTTATCCGGCTGATAATGAAATTGTACTGTCAGCATAGCCTAAGCTTTAAACTTTAACCTACGCTTTCTTAGTTTTTTTTTCATTCCTCCTTGCTCAACTTATTAAGTCTCCCAAAGATGAAAAAAATCTCTGACAAGGACTAGTTGTAGTTGATATCGAAATCATTGAATTTTAATTACTTCTCTTCTTCGTGACTCAAATGTTGATGTCATTTTAAAACATACAAATCATAAAAAAAAACACTGCTAACATTCTTAATTAATATTGATTATATAATTTTATTAAACTTTATTAAAATTTATTTATATTATTTTATTAAAAAGTATATCTTTTCGGCTTTCTGTTTTGTAAATATTTTTTTATACTAAATATCATAAAATATACAAATGTCTAAAAACGACTAAATTCATGGTAATTTAAATAACATCATAAAGATTGTAAAATAATTCTATAAAAAATAACAATCAGAGCCAGTCATTGCGGGACATTCCGTATATTTATAAGTATAATATGATTTATAATGTCAATTTCCAGCAATATTTTTCGCCGCACAAAGCTAGCCAAACAAAGATTTACTCTTACCGAATATTGAGCACGAATATCTCACTATGTTTCTCTATTATCCGGCAGTCTTCTATTGGCCCTTGTTTTCGCCAGACGCATATTTTATACTGCGTCAGATTTATAGCAGCGTACATAATAGAAACGTATTTCGTATTTCGTGATAAGATAGAAATTCGACGGTGTGCGGTGTCAGGTAGCAGAGAGTAGAGGGATCCGATAGCCTCTGTATGTATAACTTCTTTGTAAACCGATTCTCGTTCTTCAAAGAAATACCTGACAAAGTTGTGCATTGCCCGAAGATATATGTACGGTTACTTACCAAGTATATGTACTACAGTTATCAAAAAATATCGATTGTCACGAGAAGTGCAAAAAACAAAATATTAATATGATTTTTACAAATGTTTACAAATTTATAAAATTATTAGAAAATAGTATATAGCACATTTAAAATACAAGCTCGTAATGTCTATTCCTTATTGTATAGAATGATAATGGACATTGTTATTTCATACTCATACAAAAAATTTGTATTTCATTTGAATATAGAATAATACGATTTTCCGAGAGCGCTCGCGTTCCTTGCCCGATCAAATTATACTGAATTCTGTCAAGTCCCCAATTTGCGATTTACTGTATCTCAAATCGTCACCGTTTGGTTCGATAATTCGTGCCGTTACCAGCGGCCGGATCTTCTTGTCAGGCGCCATTGTTCGTGGAAGCTATTAAATTGAGCGAAGCTCCTTGTCAGTTCGATGCGTACTTACATGCCGGCGTCGAATGAGGCCTCGCTGAGGACTTCCGATGACGTCTAAACGTCTCCACCACTCTCAGATCGGAATGGCTCGCGAAATGCGTGGCGAGGATTAATTCAGTTTTGCGGTTAGATCGAACGTCAAACGAGATTTCGTCGTCGTAAGCGCCGGGGTTTGCGGTTCGTCAAAGATGATGACTACGGGCTTAACGCATGACAATCTGATTTAGGACGTTCCTTGGGAGCTGTACCAGAAAGACGTTGTCGCCAAATTAATTGCGGATGTAGCATGATAAGAAAGATGACAACTTGTCAGAACGGTTTTCGCGGAAACATAGAACTGATTGACATATCGATTGAACTATCTAAACGTCATGGAAGTAAACCAGATTAGAGACTTTATATCAGAAGAGATTTTATATCTGGCCAAACGACGATTTCATCAAAATAAGAGCGAAAAAAAAAGAGTATATACTGTCTCTTTTTATAGATACTATTTTATTCGAATTTATATATTATTACTCATTCTAACTTATTAAAGTTGACGAAAACGGTGAACTGATCAAAAATTTGTCATCTTGAGATCAAATTTTGTTATAAGGTCTCTATGTATAATATTAAATTTATGATATCGAATTACATCCAATTTGAGTTATTTTTAATCATTTCTGTAAGTTATTCTCTGTTTCTATTTAATATATCGTTAATTTAATTAAAACGATAAAGTTAAACAATTTAACTCGAGAAGATGTAAGTATTAAATTTGATTCAAATTTATTTACTAAGTGCATACGTTAATATGTACGTTGTTTACTTTGAAACTGACCACAGAAATAGATTAATTTACATTTTGACATACATAGAAGTTAAAGATAACAAAATATTCAACTCAAGAGATTGGGTTGCCATTATTCCTTTAACAGTACAGATTAAAGTCAATCGTAGTCAGATAAATAAATATTTCTAGATAAGAATTTGTACAATTATTTTTTTATTTTATAAAAAATTAGTAATAATCTTAATGAGTTCCTAATTAAATGATTTCATTAATTTGGATAACATAGACTAGTATCAATTTGGCCGTTGATTTAATTATGACTTGTTGAAAATTAGAACGTAATAGTTAATTCCAGCAGAAGTAACGAGAAGTACTGGCAGTTTCAATGTGCGTTTCGCACCTCGTTCGCGGAGTATAATTAAATATAATATTTAGAGTGACCGTGTTTAATTTAACAGAGGAAATATTAACGCGTACGAGCAGTATACTTAATGAATGTCCGCTCCAACCTGTGAGTTTAATTAACTTGGCGCAGATACAAATCGTTTCTCTAGTCTGTTGCAGACTGGAAAATATCTCAATTTACGTTCCTCAGTGAGGAACGGTTATGTAGAGCGATTGAGCCTCCTATGATCTGAGAAAAGTATCGGGAAAGATCGTAACGGATTCTATGATAGATGGATTCTATAATGAAGGCTAATGGAACTACATCATGTGCTGCGCGACGATCGGATAATTAATTCTACTTCACTTCGAAGGGACAAGCTGCATCACTTCGTTAAATAATCAACGAAGCTTTAATGCAAAAGTCTAAGTACATATGTGCCAATAATGAAAGCTGAGCTCGGTACAATCTCTTCTTGACACGTCAGAAGTAAATCAATTACTAATATTAGCAATTAAATCTGAGCTCAATTTAATTGAAATAACGTAGGCGTATTAGTCCACAAATTTAATTAACAGCTGCTTATATATGGTACTGTGCATATTAGTTTCAGCTTTGACGTACGTACGAACACTCGTTCGTATTCGTGAAAGGCCGAAAATTAATTTGATCTGTGATAAGGCAAAGCGTGTGTTGTAATTTTAGAACGGTGAATACCTCTACCGATTTTCGACGGATCAAAGCTAACAAACGTTTCACAACAGATTGATCATATAGTCTGCGTAATCATGTATAGCGAAACCTGCAGGAAATTAATTCTGCGCTGCATCGATCAGACCGTTATACCTGTCAGTATTTTGAAGTAATTGTTTCACTAAAACGTTTTTCCTATTAATTAGAATTACGTGGAAATCTTTGAATTTCTACGCTATTTTATTTTGCAAGTAAGTTAAACTTTGGTATGTGCAATTAATTCAACTGCTTTTTAATTAAACAAATTATCCTTATTAAAATAATATTTATATAAGTACGTAATTCAATTAAATTTCACTTTTCCTTCATTTAAATTGTTTCTCTATTATAAAATATTTTAGTCTTATATATTGTATAAGATTGTCTCTTATATATTGTATATGATCATAATAATTATAAACGTAATTGTCATTTTATGTTTGTAAAGAATAAATATTTCTTCTTTTCAGGTGTAACTATTATACTTATCTATTTGCCTGCGGGTCTCGACTATAATATAAATATTTTCTTTACATTTGTTCGTTGCATAGCAGACAGTTCATGTTTTTATTGAGACAATGGGGAAGAGAATATCATTCTGATCGTCAGATGGTTAAATATGCTTGGACGGAATCAAATTAACGTCCGTTTGAAATAGGGTGCAGTGAAACCATAAACATCGCGCGAGCAAATTGTCTTTCTCATGCTTTTGTATCGCGATCACGCGAAGTACACGTAACATGACGGATCAACGCCACTACAAAGGGCCAGTGATTTGAGAATTTTCATCACGGAACGAAACGCACACAGGAAATATCTCAACATGTTTTTGCTTTCTCGTGTAACGGTACAATTTCCAACCGATTGATTTTTTTATCATCTCTTTCTTTTTTTATCTCTTCTTCTCTCTTTTTTTTTTGAAGACATTTTAAACGGTACGTTGATTCATTTACGAATTACTTTGCGATTTAATATCATAAACAATTTTCTCTCTTTATTTTTCATTATTTATTAATTTCACTGATCATATCGGCGATTAATTTTATTCGACGTGCTTTATCGCCTTTTACGTTAGTTCTGAGCAAAATGTAATACGAGTAACATTAATTACATAATACAACAGGGAATCACAATGCACGTGTCCTATGCTACACGCGGAAACATTATTGTTGCCATTACTAAATAATCACAACGTATCAGAGTCTTCACGAGGCATTGTGTTTCTATTCATGCCGGTATTATAAGTCAACGTCTAACGCTAACTGTATATAACATTGCTGCATTATCGACTCGCGTTACTGCGATGACAGAGCACCTTATGGCGTTCAGCAGTCTTGAAACGACTGGAAGATAAACGGAATATTACCAAGCAACCGCGCATTGATAAAGAGGTGAATACATTCTCCTTATATAACGTTAAAAGAATTAGATATTATTGTTGAAATGTATAAAAAAAAATTAATAAAACTAAATTGCAAATATCGATATAATTGCAAATTATTCATAGGGGAAAATTAAAAATAGGGGAAACTACTTTTTTTTATATAACAAACATATCCTGCTTTATTATCTAGAGACAATAAAGATCGAACGCGTCGAACCACCCGCTATCTAGATGCAGTACGCACGTGCTTCGGCTAAACAGCGACCAGTATATCTCTCTCGGGGGGGCATGTAAGCTAACGAAAAAAAAACCATGAGAAACAGTAGCGTAATTTATAATATTGCTTTATCGGGCTAATTCTGAGAGCGTTAGGAATTATGGCTGCTGTATAAAGTGGCTTGCTATAGCATGCAGAAACTAATGCGAGCTTTGTGTAATTTCATAGAGAGCACGTTCAGTTGTGTGAAAGTACATACGATACATACGATAAAAATGAAAATTTCCCACTTAGCCTATCGGCGAATCTATTTTTTTTTCGCAACTAATTTATTAAAACCTACTTTGAACCGGATCTATAATTTGCGACAAAATTCCATTTATAATTTTATACATTACGTATAGAAAACGTTTCAAACATCAGAATACATATATATTCATGTTGAAAAGTACATTTAATATGAAATTAAATAGAATTTTATCTTAAATTCTATCACGCAAGTTATAAATCGTCCAATAGAGACTTTTAGAACAAATGTAATAAAATTTGTATGATAAAAATGTACATTTTTCATAGAAAGATATGCTTTATAATGCACTCTCTAAAACTATCAGTCTGTGTATTCTGTAGAATACTATCTATCAGAATCTTATTCTGTAGAGTCTCTTAAAGATTAAAAATTGAGCTCCTCTTTTTCAAGATTGGCTTAATTTTCACTCTTTAGAATGAGATTCTACTTCAAAAAATTTGGAAAGTACTTCAGTGAAGTAACCATGGCATTGGACAATCCATCGCAGATGTGTTCATAGAAGAAAGACATTTCCAGTGCTTTATATTTACTGTTCACTTGTTTTTTTTACATCGCACAATAATATTCATTTGTTACGATACGATTCACGCCATTCTCATTTAGAATCTGAATACACTATGTACACGCTTTCTCCACTACACTGCATATCTAGTAGAAACAGGTGTTTACTCGATAACGCTTGATTCTGCGTGATCTATGTCGTTGAAATCTCTGCCATGAAACTTCGTAGCAATAATTCATATTCGACATTACGTTCCGCCACGGCAGCATGATTAAATTGACTTACAGCTACAGTCTAATTTTATACAACGCTGTAATCTTTGATTCTGATTTCACAAACAGTCCATGTATCCATTTCCATAAATATCAGAATTGTGTGGATTGTGATTGGAAGATTTTGCAACTTGACAACCAATCTGTACATATCTACATATATCCACATATAGTTAGAAGGCTTTCCTATATTCCTATCGCTGTATTGAGAAATCCGTTTTAAATGGAATCACTCAAGGCTGGAAATAAGACCATCTATTTCTTTTCAAAGATATGGATCAACGCAGAATCGAATTCTTGAAAATCGAGCACATTACGGACTACGTTAAGTGTCTTCAAGTCTATCGGCACTCAAATATCTCGTGAATTCTTCAATATTTTTTGTTCCCATTAATGCTAAAATACGTAGTTTCTTTATCTCGCGCCTACAAAGCGAATTATTTTCAAATAATTCAAAATCGATCTTCTTTTATTATTAATATATAGAAAATATAAATATTATGTTTAAAAATATATATAAAGGATTTATCATTGTTTCAATTTTCAATTTCATGTCAGATCTTGGTGTCATATTAAGTGATACTTGGAAGTAAAAAAATTTTCAAACGTAACGTACTAGTAATATAATTGTATTCAATAACAATGTTACTATGCATTATATAAGTGCATATGGTGATGTATATAATATAATACAATACAAGAAGTAGTAAAATAGCTTCATTATGAAGGCCAATTTAGCATACGTGCACGCAATTTTGCACAATTTAACGATATAACATGGTTGGTCGATACACCTGCAACAAATGATGAGACAGCAGCATACAAGAAATATGTAGAAAAACGAATTCTCTCGCAGCGTCGTATTACACGCCGATCAACCGAAATAGGAATTGCAACATTAACGAATTAGTGCAAAAAAGTGTTCATGAATCTATTATAACAAATCGTAAAACAAATAAAAAATTAGATAATTGAAAAACGTTAGGAAATTGTAGGAAAAATCGGGACAAATTTAAAGTTTAATTAAAAATTGTAATTGTTTAATTAAAAATAGTAATTGAATATTACAAATTTAACGAAAAGGATTATATTTAAAAAACAAAAACATAGCTTTAGCATTTAGCTTTATATTAAATACGTTAAATTTTTAATATAGTCTAATATTCTTTAAAAATGTAAAATTCATATTATAAGAGCAATTTTTATAACGTTATATCTTACTTTAAAATTATGTAAAACATTGTAACACAAATTTCTCAATTTCCTTATAAATTTATCACAACTTGAAAAATTCTGCAAGATGTAAACATCTTGCAGAAACAGAAGCATAAATCATATGACTTTAACGTTACATTGCGTAACATTTCAAAAAAAACATACAAACACACAAATACATACAAAAGGATATTTGCGTTATAAGAATGTTCCAGAAAGCTGAAACTTTCGGAATAGGGAAATACATTTCATACGCAATGACCTGTTATACAATCAGTGAATTTTAGAGTTCTATTTCTGTAGCAATCGTGGAAGAATGATGCGATCGGTTCGAATTCAATTCGTGTCATCGCGATAATTCGCCGAAGCATGGAAGTCGATCGATCCCGCCTATAATCAGCAAATGTTTAAATAAATTCGAAAGAAGAAGTAATAGTAGAAGACTTTCCATCTCACCTCAGTGCATTAATTGATTGGTTCGAGCAAATTAATAATATATCGCAATTAGTCAAATTTACGCGACAGCTAGGTAATTTGCTTTCATGCAGAAAGCCGTGCAATCATATCATTTGGGCATTTGAGCGTTAGGCGACGACCACGATGATCAGCCAATTAACCTTCGTTAATTAACCACTCAACGAAGATTGAGACAAAGTGTTGATCTTTACTGGACGTGATCCAACAATTCATCGAAAGCCGATAACGAGCATTTCGATGCAAAATATATGTGACGTCATGTAATCTTCATTGAGAAAAATTGATCAGTTTGACCGGTTTTTATAAATGATACAGGAAAAGCCCAATAATTGGGATATAAATTACAACAATATGAGAATGCTTTTTTGATATATTTATAGAAATATATATTTAAACGCAATAATTTATATAACATATTTGAATAAAAATTAATTTACACACAGTAATCTATACAATATATTTATACATATATTTATAAATAACGAATTTATAATTTGGAGAAGATAAATCAATAAATTAAAGGATTAATGTGGATAATATGCGTAAATAAAAATATGACTTTTGTTTTAAAAAATTCTTACTCTATAAGTGCTTCTCGACATAAAGTAAACGCTATAAAATTATGAATATATTATAACTAAATTTTATATTTGTAAGATATTTTTATTTTACAAAAACATAAATATTCAATGAGCGTCCAATATTACAGAATGGCTTGAGATTGTTCAATATTTTATCGAATAAAACTAGTAGAATAAAAAAATCCGTTTGTGCTGATCTGTTTGCAATGAAGAAGAAATTGATGTCACGTCACAATAATGCGGTTTGTGTTGCATTTTTTTTTCGCATAATCGCAAATTTCTCTAAGACATCGACTACCACTCCTTCGTTACGACCACATAAAATACGTATGCATGCGTAAGTGGAAGGTACATCAGCCAACTGAATTTTAAAAAAGCCAACACTTTTTCTATTCTCATGAGAATAGGTAACGTTCCTTGTACTTGCAGAGGCGACCTCATGCCTTTTTTGCCCTTTTTTTCCCAAGGCCCGCACTCGATTTCTCTACTCGCCGTCCAAAGCGAATAGTGTCGCTCGGGTTGTGCGGGTGGACGGAAAGGTGGATTAAATTGAAGAAGCCAACGTCAATTTTTCCGCGTAAAATCGTTCACGCTTAACTGTCATTTTCGTGGACGTCGTCTTTATATCTCGCATCCGCGTATGCCGCGCCAGAAGATTGAAAATATTGGAAATTCCCGTTTTTTCCCGCGGCAGAGTAACGTGAAAATAATTCTCTAACGTCAATCCGCAAAATTCTCGGTCTGTATTTTAGCCGCATTTAACTTAATCTATTAAGAAATCATTGCACTTAATTTTGTACTTGCATAACGTATTTATTAATTTTATTACATATTGCAGTTTGTTGTAAATTAGAAAGTGTCAAGCGAATTTTAATTTTATCTTAACTTATATAAGTTTTGTTTTTAGAATATAAATATTGTATTTGTTTTGATGTAAATTGAAAATATATTTGATATTTGATATAAGCGATTTGATATAAGATAATTTTGGAAAGAAAAATCAATATTAAAACTTCCAAGATATATTTTGTAGTAGAAACTTAAAAAAAGTAAGTGTTTTATTGATTATTTGGTCACAAGAAATTGAGTCCAAATTTATAATATCAATTTAATAAATTTAGTAAAGTTAATATAATAAATAAAGTTTTAGATACAAAAACTTTTTCGAGAATTTTAAAGAATTAATTTATTTATTTAAATCTTTATGTCACAAATTTTTATATCAGACTGACTTTTTTTAAACTTTGTAAACCCGGAAATTTTTCGGGTCATTGATTACAAATCAAAGGTCAAAATTTGAAAATTCAAAACAGCTAATCCAAAATAGCGGACCAATAATTCAAACAATTTTTAGTAAAATTTATTTAGTAATTTATTATTTATAGAAACAAATTATTTAATAAAAATCAAGTTTTAATAATAATAGAAGGTATGATTATAATATATTTCTGGTATGGAAACACTCCGCGCGCAATCGATAGCCGGCCGCTATTATTATTTCGAAAAGCGGCAGAACAGAAATGAGCCATTATTTCTGTTTTGCCGCTTTTTAAAAATCTTGACCTCAGATTCAGATGCAGCGAAATACCCAGATGCCAAAATACCCAGAAATCAAGACCATTTGAAATAATGAGACTATTTTTTGTTTTTGATTTATTTTACCAGTTCGTCATTTTGGATTTTAAGATTTGAAATTTTTCACATCAAATTAGGATTTAGTAATTCAAAAAATCCTTAGAACATCATTATAAGAGATATTCGAATTATCACCATTACAAGAAAGATTCGAACTATTCATTTAGAATTACAAATACAATATCGATTTTTCTATATTTTTCAAAGATTATCAATTTTTAATAAAAAAAAAAAATAATAATGTAGTAAAAAAATCTGAGAAAAATCTGAATAATACCTTAGGATCCTAAACGAATACCTAAATTATCGTTTTAAAATAATAGTTTAGTAAAAATACACGTTTTTTTTTTCAAACAAATCACAAATTTTGACTACTTGTTTAATTATAGTATTTATGCAAATAAAATTTTTTTTTTTAATACTTATTCATCATTTAGGGACTCTACAACAACAACAACAACAAATTAATACCTAACGTCAAAAAATTCATCAAAATAATTAAAAACTGAGAGCGGAAAAAGGTGGGTCTCTAAGAGATCCATCATTACGCAAAGGATTAAATTCGACAACTTGACTATGAAAATTTGTTTAAGAGACAAAAAGTAAATAATTAAATTATAAAGACAGACTGTTAGATTCAGTTCTTGTCTATTTATTTGCACCTTTTATAAAATCTTACAGAGAGGTAATTTTCCTACTGGTATTCTAAGGTCGTGATCAACTTTGATCTATCTGATGCCATCGTTTACTCTTCTTCCCGATATCCTCTTACATTACGCGTTACCTCTTATGTTACCTCTTACGTTATCTAGGATCTCTCGAAAGCAAAAAGAAAAAAAAATGAATCGACGAATTTTAAGAAGAATGATGTTGGTCTACATAGATGATTCTTTGTGTACCAACGTTCCTCTATAGTATTCTGTATTATGACAATAGTAGTAGTAACCGCTTCAAGTATGTTACTAACCAAATGCTGACCATAGCTTCAACGGAATGCGCTACGGCGGATAAAAAACCTTAAGGAATTCCGTAGATGCCGTTATCGATTTACGCGCGCACACAAAATATGTACGGAACGTTACTAGATCCTAAGTTAATCCACATATCTGAGTATCTTATGTCGGTTAATAGAAAAACTATAAGATGGAAAAGTCATGATATCTAGTCAAAATTCTTGACGCTAATGTTTATTGACAAAGTTATTCGATAAATGTAAATTAAAAGCTTTTGTAATTTTTATGGAAAAATATTGAATTAATAAAAAAATTTATTAGAACAAAAATTTATTTAGAAAAATATATTTAGAAAAAATGATTAGAGTAGTATGCAATGTTATTGGATTCAAATAATTTTTTATTTATTTCCAATCGTTTTTTTATAAGTTTAATATTTTTCCATAAAGGAAATTTCGATTTTATTGATGATATAAGATTTCTATTTTGATGATATATGTATAAGATTTTATCTCAAATACATGCTGCGCATTTTCTATTTGTTATAAAAAATCGAGCCATAAGTTAATAAACATATACAAAAAGAATACTTTTATTCAAGTATCTAGAAACTTAACTAAATATACAGTTCTAAAAATAGTTTTGTGTGGATTAAAATAATGTATAACGCTCAAACGCTGGTTGCTACGATGTTTTGACGAATGTTTTTGCAGCATTTTGTCATCATCGCTTAATCGTTCTACATAATTATTTTGATAGTACAACAAAATTATTTTCAGGTCTGTATCTGTGTAATTAAATTTTTAGCAAAATTATTCTTTCCAAATATACATAGAATGTCGAAGAAAATCAGCTTTTCGTTAATGTTACATCTATTTCAATGCGTCTCGTTCAATAGACGGCGTTGCCGATATGATTGTAACAACGTCATTATACATATATTTCTTTTCACACTTAAGGAAGCGTTCATCATTTTCGCAAACCTTCAAAAGCGCTATTCGTCCTTATGTCTGAAATTGTCGTCCCAGTCTCATCACGTTTCTTCATTATAAATAATTGTTGTTCCCCATCAGTTCTATCATTTTATCTTTGCGGCACTGTTAGGAATAATTACAAGAACGTATCTCTCGCGATACGATCCCCTCGTTACTTGGATTATTAATGAAATTCTCCTCGGCTCGATGCCTGCTGTCCCGACCGCTCCTATCCCTTTTCTACGTTCACTTCTCGTTTTCTGCTTCTTCTCTGCTCCTCCCGTCACTGCTGTTTTCGCTCTTCAGTACAATTCTAATGGAAGACCTCTCTCTCTCGACAGCTTGGAATTTTATTATTTTTATACACACTTTGTTACGTGAATCCACATGAGGAAACGAGTGAAAGGGTGAAATTAGTATTGTCTCTCAGAGGGATAAAACGTGATGTTTTCTAAAGACGTAACTTTCTCAGGTTATGAAGAAGCAATGGAATAATATTAGCTTCGTAAGATTTTTGCCGGTTAAACAAGATTCCTAGTATATTTTTCGTCGTCATTTAATTAATTAGCACTGATTAGTTTTGTAGCATTTTGTTTTCTCGTTTCGACAATCGCTTCTTCAAATGACTTATTTGAGAAATTTTTATTGGTTTGTTACGTACAATTGTGCGATAAGAACAATGACAATACGCAAAAACATGCTAGGTGAGAAAGGAGAGATACTTAACGGAAAAACGGAATGCAATGATTACATCGTAATTATATCGGTGCGACTTACAATTAGTATAGATGATCGCTGAAAGACAAAAGACGCCCACGGAAACGCAGTTTCTTGAACCGAGAAGATATTTTCTCAAAGCTAAGAACGCGACATAGATGTAGCTCTGTTACTTTTTCTTATTCTTTTCTCCTGTTCTAATTTTGCTCGTACGGGTTCCTTCATTAATAATGCAGAAATTGCCTGTAATATCTATATAATAGTCACTTTCTAAGTCACATTTACAAATTTCATCCATAGAGTCACTTTGTTACGTGCAATCACGTGGAAGAACAAAGTTCGAAAGAGTAGAAACTCATTGAAAATAGAAAAATCCTTGCCTTTTCTCGTAAATGGAGAAGATGGCTCCACTGCGTGTTCAATATAAACGTACAAACATTTACGTAAGTTGGCTTATGTAGACAGAAAAGTTTTTTTTTTTTAAGAAAACCAGGAAGACGATTATCTTTTTTAACATTTTAATATTCGACATTATGTACTTTAGTAATTAAAACTCGAATTAAAACTAAGTGAGCGTAAAGTCCACTTGAATCGGGAAAAGCAATTAAGCTTTACACCTTGCAGTTTGATTACATTTTAGAGACTCATTTACAAAAAGTCCTTCGCTTTCACTTGCTCATGACACAAAAATGATTGAGTCTGTGATGTTTAGATCATATTTTATTATTTTTATGCAGCAAATATCATGTTACATGGTGACTGAAGAAAATTTAAAAATTCTCAAACATTTCTTTATTTTTTGTAATAGTGATCCCTTTTACAGCATGAAAGGAAACGAGTATCAGGATGCATTTTTAATTATACTCACATCAAAGGTGTACTATTTTAAAGAAATGATATGTTAAAAGCTTACATAAAACTTTTCGAAATTTTCAAAACTTTATAGGTCCCTGTATATACATTGATAGTAAATTCTAACATCTAGTTTGACTTTACTTCCATGTATGTTATAGCCTTTTTTGGTTTTCCAGCGAAAATTAATCTATCAAGCGTGAATAAAGATGAAAATGGCTGAACGCACGTATCGAACGCGACGCCGCGATAACGAAGATTAATACGGATTTCGATGGAGAAAAGTACTCCGTTGGTTTTCGCAATAACTGCATCACGCCTCTGTTCTAATTTACTTCGGATCGCGTGGAAAAAAAGAATGTTTCATTTCGCTGGCGCGGCGTGTCGTCGCGCGGCAAAGGAAAAGCGCCAAAAGAAAATCAACGACGTTGCTCCGATAATGGAGCACTCCCCCGGCTGCAATAACCGTCAGGAATTTGCATGAATAACAACGGAATCGTAATTAAACCACTTCGTCATTACGGTCCGAGAGAAAAGTCAATCGGCGGTGCTTTGACGATCGTTTCTCATCGATGAGAAAACAAAATAAAAAACGAAATAATATTATATCTCACTCTCTCGGCTCTTTATTGGTCAATTAACATTATCTCATTTCATTTTAAATATCGATGAACAACAATGATGTATGTAACATAATTTTTCTTAAATGTAAATTTAAAAAAACCTTTTAACTCCCAAAAGAAGCGAACCGTTTTCCCCAAAAATGCAGATTTTCTTTCCAAGTTCTACAATAATTTTTGTAGATTTTTCTACTTGATTTTTAAGTTATAAATTTTTATTCTAGAGAAATAAATGCATAATGTATACAATTTTTTTCAAAAAGATGTAATTTATTTACTTAGGACAAGCCATTCGGCTTTCTTGGAAGTATTTTATAACTTTAAAGAGTTAATTAAAAACGATTTTAGAAAATTAATATAAATTTAATAATTTACGTTAATTACGTTAAAACAGAGTTGTTGCAATAACAAATAATGTAGAAGAACTGAAATATAGAGTAGAATTATAATAAATGTTTCATTATTATAATTATTGTTTTAAAGATATTCTATATTAAAATAAATAAAAATAAATGATATTGTATTATATTTACACATTAATTTATTACTTATAAATTTAAATATAATTTTTAACATCATAAATTATGCTATTACATAAACTTTTTGGGATCATCGCTTCGTCCCACTTAGGAATTATGTCTCAGAAATTAGCACGTGAAACGAAAAGTTAATTTATTAACTATTTTCTGTACAATATTCGGAAGATAGATGACATATTTTTTTTAAAGTCGTAGGCTAACGTCGTATAAATTCTTCAACTATCTCTGTGTTTTCATAAATTAATTGTAACTTATAAAATTACAAATATTTCAAAATCATATATCGACAAAACATCTAGTTGCGATGTTTTTTTACTTATATCCCTCATAAATAATACATATTTATTAACTTTAAGATCGTTCTCTATCTTAAAGTCGTAATGATGCGAGATATAGTTACGGGGAGACAAAAACACAAAATGTCATGGTGAAGCGTAATTTCTTCGGAAAGTATTTTGGGACTCTATGTGTGGTGGTACGACGAGGTTTTCGCTGGTTGCAGCACAGTGTCAACTGCAAGCCAGTCGCATGATAATGAGGCTTCCTCTCCCCCACATAAAGCCCTGTCTGTTTCTGTAAATGCGTGGACCAGAATGCGGGATATCACTCAACCGTAGAGTTAAGTGGCTAGTAGTAGAAACTACGGAAGCGCCGTCCCGGAACACGTCGCTGTGTTGTTTCATACGACCTTGCGGTTGTGGAAACGTTCGTACATCCCGCGTCGCTCGTCTAATAAAATAAAATCTTCTTTCTTTTTTTTTGTTTTTTTGTTTTTTAAGGAAAATGATGCTCCTTCGGAGCTGTACATTTAGCTATTTGAATTGGAGGCAAAGCATTAGATAAGAAGAATTATTAATAGCGTTAATTAATAATTTATTTAATGTTGAATTAACAAAGTTTAATGAGATAAACATAAACGTAAAAATAAATATAAACATATTTGAAATACAATTTGTATTTTGTATTTTAGCGGAGTACATAAAAGTATTTTTGTATTTCAAATATCTTAATAATATATTTTGCCCAGCTCTGTATATACAGTTTTGTATTCTTGTTTTTTTTTAATTTATTAAAGGAGAATATTCATGAAACAGAAATAAAAAAAATCAAGATTTAACAATTACTACATTTAGAATCAGAA
>NW_017305705.1:1222768-1233877 GCF_001594115.1 Trachymyrmex septentrionalis
TTTAAATTTCAAATAATTTTTTCGAACAGTATTTTGTCGCCGATCATCCTACGTCTTCTTTGAAATGATTCGTACAAATACATGTATTATACAATTTAGAAAATGCATTTGTAAAGTTTTTCTTCATGGCAAAATAATGCAGCTGTCATTCGATAAAATTACTGGTGCGATTTTTCCACAAAAACGAACATTTCAGCAAGCTTGAAATCCTTGTCTTGTCGCATGTACCTCTATCTCATATTGGCAATCTCCCGTACTCCATTTGGCCAACCCATGCAAGAGTCTCTGTTCAGACCTCTATTTGCTGAATCGCCCGATCTGATGTACCATTGAATTCGGATACATTTGGAAACATATTCTCCACGAGGAAGTTTGCATAATTGCTTTCGTACGCGTGAATGACGGCGCTAATAAGTTAGTTGACGATTATATGCAAAACCAGTTTGCCGATAAGCAGCGTCCGCCAATTGGTTAAAAGGTTAAAAAGTCAACGACGAGACGCCGGTGTTATCTCGTGTTCGGCAATTGCCTTCCTGATTCGTGATAGCTATTCGAAAATCCGATATCCAGTGACCCGCGGACGAAGGATGCAACAACGCGGCGACGATGGGTACACAAAGCTGACGGCAAAGTCGACGAAAAACGAGGAAAATGGAAGGATAAGTGGATAGCAGCTTCGAGATAATACGAGAAAATTCCCAACGGTCTTTCCCGGACTCGAAGGCCGGAATATCGGCTCGCTAATGGATCCTTCCGTTTTCCGCTAACTTTTTGACCCTCTCCCGCACCGTCGTTAGCCGTGGAGGCAATTAAAGTTCGTCCGATTACGTTCGTGGGCCGCAAAGCAGATCAACGAGAGCGACTCGATCAGTGCAGCGCGCGGCATAGCGTCGTCGCCCTTTCTCTCGCTTCCGGATATACGCGCTCGAGATTCAGTCGGCTCTACTAAAAGTTTGCTCCGCTCTCTTGAACACAGAACTCCTGGGGGACGTTTTATGAGTTCTATGCATCAATAAGATGATGAACTTCGAGTCTCTCTTTTAAGTGGAAGTAACTTATAAGAGTAGAGAAGGCAAAAGTCGCATTCTAATCTCAAATGCGCCTCGTACTACATCTTTAAGTATGTATCAATAGTCTCTGTAAAAAGTAACTGAAATTGAAAATTTATACTTTCCACATAAAAATGAATATTACATATGTATATGAAACAGTTCAATAAAGTTAACATTTTATATATATATATATTTAACAATACAATTTTATAATTTAAATATTCTTATTTCATCTTAATTATTGGTTAAAAACATGTCTACTTTTTATTAAAATAATTTTTGATCCAGTTTCTAATTTGCCGCTTTTTTGTATTACTTTTACTATTTATAATACAACTATAGAAAAGTCTGTATTTTTTTATTTTGTTAAAAATCTAATACACTTTAAAATAATATTTGATAAAACATTAATCTCTTTATTTCTTCTTTCTCTCATCTCTCTGTTTCTCTTTTAATAATATTCTTCTTTCGTAAAACATTTTATTTAAATCTTGTTTTATATAATTTCTTTTCTTCTCTTCTCTCTTCCCTTCAATTTTGTTGCTGGACTGTACGATTCAAATCTGGTGAGATAAAAATTGGCAGAAAATCTAACTCAAAGTGTTAAATATCGACAGGGATAAACTGTTGCATGTAGTATCGAGGAAAAAATGTGTAAGCATTTTGCTTATAAGAACGGTACGACCCGTTGAATTATTCCTGGAACAGTCGATACAAAACGTCGAGCGCAAGCATGTACGTGTACATGTTTTCGCGATATTGTTGACTGCACCGTTACTGCAATATTTCTCTTGCTCTCTGCACGCTCTACATGCTTTATTTAAATGGAGTTAGAAATAATCTCCCTCATACTCTATGGTGCGTTATGTTTACTTATATTTGTATATTAACGTTGTAACGTAACAAATTAGAAATCATATTTTGTATATATTATATATATTTTCGTGTTATAAGCGGTTCACTATTATCGGATATGATGAAAGCCGAATTACATAGTTTGTATATAATAATAGACATTAACATGCAGATAGCAGAAGCCGTTCATGTTAAACTCCCGGCTAAATTACAAACGGAAGGGTCTTCGCGTTTCAGTTGGTGAACTCGCAAGATCGATCCCTGTAGTCGATGATCCTGTAGTCGACGGTCAGAGGGAACAATTAGTCTTTCCTAATTAATCTAATTGACAGTCTAAAATGGCCGGTCGGCTTACAGGTCGAATCGGGCAATAGCTAATAGGTACACATTGGGACTAAATTCTACCGAACGTGATGTAGATCGAAAGCTTCCGATCAACTTTAAATCTTAATTGTGCAAATTAATCTACAATTTAACACACGATAAATTGTTAAACTGGAATTATAATTCTGGTGCAACGTAAAAAGAATCGAAATGAATTATTAAAAAGAATCAGGAAGAACTAAATTAAAAAAAAGATTTCGGATTAAGCACGTAATATGTTCAATTATTGTTAATGTTTTGTGAATTTCTACATTATCGAATTGCGGCGATTAAACGTTGCGGTTTAGTATTGCCGCTGAAATATTACCGATGTATAATATACCGTCTATCTATATACATAATTTGTGTGATATTACATTAATGTAATATTAATTCTTTACAAGTAAATTTGTTAAAACAATGTTTACCAAAACAAAATAGGAAAATCATAATTAGTATACTCTCTAACGTATTTATATATTACGATGAAAAATGTCCAGATCTTGAAATGTGTAATATAAAAGAATAAATTAATTTGTGTTTTTACCGCGAAAAATTTACATTTTAATATTTCTTTCATATTTAAATTGTGCTTTCTTTATCTCATATGCAATTATTCCAAACTATCCTCGTATGCAAGTCAAATTTATTTTAAACAATGTGAAATTAGCTAGGTTTTTAAAAACATATATTACCAATTTCCTGTTAACAAGCCTTTCTATATAATTGACAACTATTTATCTGTTAATCAGATGCACCGGTTGTATCCTTTTTTAATTAATTACAGATAAAATTATACAGATAAATTATTATATTGACGTTGGAGTTTAAAGCTTACATATATACAACTTTAAGCTCCAACGTCAGCGTAATAATCAATTGTATATGCAATTAATTAAGGAAAAACATAACTAATATATCTGACCGATAAATGAGTTGTTAATAATTAATTTAGATTCTTTCAGATAAAAAATTATTAGACGTCATTATCCTTATAGATTGAACGAAAAATTACCGATGTAAAATTGTGCCAATTATACAAGATAGGAATATCGAAGTGAATTTTGTCAATATGTCAAAAGATATTTTTATTTAAACCGAAGTAACAAACTAAATTTACAAAATTTGTTTTCAACATTTGTTTGTTGTGTAACTATCTAAAATAACAATTGAAATTATTTATTCGATAGCGTCAATAAAATAAATTAACGACAGAAACTTGATTGACTGATCGATTGCCATATATAAGCTCACAAATGTTGTCACGTTTGGAACAATATTAATTATTGACACGTAAAACCTATTTTATCCCCCGTTTCATTTAATTGGTCGGAAGTACAACCTAGCATGCACTTTATTAACAATGCACTTATAGATGCATTTACGGCAAAACTTCATTAATGGCATACAACCTTCATTTTACATACGTTCACATTTCCCGTAGAAAAAAAATCCATTGTTATATTCATTTTACCATAAACAAATATAAACTGATAAAATATTTTAATATAAAACTTATTACAAAACCTGACATATATTTTTCTCTACTCTCTTTTGTTATTAGTATATTAAAAAGTACAACATTTAATTGATTTGACACTTTACCGATACAATTCTCTATAATAGTTTTATGCGCTTATCGCGATTGTTGTCGCGCTACATAATTGCATGTTGACCCACTTTTCTTTAAATGCCACTATTTCCTGACTCATGTAGTCAAGCTACAGGTCAATTCTCTTTATTGTTATTTTTTCGTTAAAATCCAAAACACTGCCGGTCCAATGCATACACCGAACGACATAACACAATACTGGTCACGTCGCCATTGGTCATTTTCGAGTTGCAGGCGTCCAACGAGAGAGGCGAGAACGATACCCCTTACGTCTCACACAGCGATGAAAAATTCATCCCCTCGTTGTGAATACAAATCGAGCCATTAAGATTCAAAGTGTGTGGGGTGCGGAAGTGACGGCGGCGTGCGACGCGAGAATTCACGAAGCGCGCCGGGTATACGCGCATATACAGATTATTTTTGCGACAGCTTGCACGATTAACTCCTGACGCGCACGGTTCACAAAAAAAAAAAAAAACGAAACTTTCGTTTCGAGAGATCGTGCAATTTCTATGCAGAATTGCTGCGAATTAATTCCGCGAATTAAAAACGCGAGACGTGCGCTGAAAGATACAACGTAGATAAGTAAGAGCGAGGTAGGTAAAAAGCGTTTGATAAGTAAAAGCGAAGTGACAAAAAGCGTATGATAAGTAAAAACGAAGTGACAGTCTTAATAATTAAAACAGGTTTCATTCGGTGGCCAGATGAAAGTGCCAGGAAAAAGTAGAAGTGCGGAGTACGAATTATCCTCATGGGAAATTGGAAAAATATGAGAATCGGGAGGGCGCGGGATTAGAGTGACTTTTACGAAATTTTTCGCGACAGCTAAATTGTCATTCGCGCGCGCTTTCACGTACTGTCTCGTCCCACGATTCTAATTGGAACGGACGCCTAAAATTCTTCGATGGCACTTTACACGCGGTCGCCGTATCGCACGGGCCGTATAGTACGCGAAGTATTCGCATATCAGGACCCGGGCATTAGGGAGGAGATGGAATTTGGACATCGGTCGCGTGGCGGAGTGATAATGATGCGTAACGCAGCACGCGTAATTGGTATGATCGATTCGTGCGTTTCAAAGTCCGCGCGTGCTCGTTACACGGACGCGCTTCGTTTACCATCAAAGTTACTGTATAAACGAACCCGGACACGATATTGCACGTTTCACTTTCGGCATCGCGTCACCACGACGCGACGTCAGCGTCGGGATCAATGCGGCTGGCAGTTTCAGGAACGGAATCCGCATTATATTTTGCCGACAGTCGTGCAATGTGCCTCGCGTGCAACGTCACGTCACGTAGCCGAATTCTCCGTGTAACGAGAAACCTGTCTGCCTTGCTTCGGTATACTATTGCCAGTAATTTTACCGCAATAGATTCCACTTAAATTAGAATGCTTATCACTGCAATGTAACTCGGGAACGTAGTTCACGAAGAGACAGAAATTGAAACTTATTTGTTTTGATGTAAATTGAATTCTAAGAGATTTTCAAACAATAATTTCCTGGATATGAGAATATTACAAATAGCTATTGTTACATCTTGCAAAACTTTTCAACTGCAACGGTAGAGTGATTTATCAAAAATGATCTTATCAAAAATTAATAACGTATTTAATTTTTATTACAGAAACCAATGCAATGAAGATTCAATTGAGCTTGACTATAATATGATTCGTAACGCATATATTATGCATATATTAAAAGTACAAGGCAAGTTCGATTCGGTATAATTCCAGTCTTGTGCATGCGTGTTTATACAGTTTCGTGTTTATTCGTCTCTGTTGCTGCTCGATATTCCGCTCGAATCCACTCATCCTTATCCTTTCATTGTACCTGTGTACTCAACATGCAGCTTTTAATGAGAGGGAATATCTTTAGGATATCGTCTTGAATCGACAAATGTTAATTATGCAAATAAATCACAAGAGGATAAAAAACTTTTACACTAATAATTTTTAAAATTTACAATTCATATTTTATTTGATCCTTTTTTTGATGTGGAGTTCTAATCAGTTACCATATTAGCTAAAGCTGTTTATAATTTTTTAATTAAATTGAGAGAAAATATAGAACTGTGAAAATTGAACTTTTCTTCTTGTTTTGTGTGAAAGATTAAATAAATCATTAAAACTTGTTCTAATTATCAGATTTTTAATTGTAACAGTAAGAAAATCAGGATATAAATTATATTATATTATGGGGTGTTTTGTACGCGTATAAAGTACGTACTTGAATATTCTTCCAGCTAATTGCTTCGCTATCGCAGAAACAGACAGGACGTTAAGTGCACAGTTCCTTTGTTCTGGCCGATCCTTTTCGAGCGATGAACGATTAATTAGGCTGTCACGTCGGCGACATTAATTATCGCGAGTGCATAATAAGTTGCATTTAAGATACAATCGTCCAGACAAACGTCGACTTAATCCTTCTCCAAGACTCAAGCGGATATGTGAGAATTAAAGCTATACAGTATAAAGCGTGGTGATAAATGAGAGATTTGTCTTGATGAAAAGAGCAAAATAACAGAATGATTAATCAATGCATATATCTATGTTTAAAATATTTTAAAATGTAATAAAAAATTAAATTTAGAATAAGTAAAAATTTTATCTCATAGTTATTGAGCGTTTATTTCGATCTTTGCACAATCATAGACAGGATCCCAGAATTATCGCTAAATACTTCATAAAGTGGACTAAACTGAGTCGAAAAGTCCTCTACTACATATTTTGCAATTTTTGCAATAGTTAATAAAACATTAATTACTGAAGATTGTTGAATATTGGCTCAATAATTTTTTACTCAAGTACTATCAACTTTACAGAAAAACAGCAAGAGGTAAAAGTTTATTTTTTTCTTATAGAACTCTAAGAATTTTTTCAGAATTTTTTATTAACTTTTTATTAACTTTTTAGTACATTTTCATTTTGGCAACTATTTTTACCAACGTGAAAAAATGCCGTATTAAAAAATTCTGAAAAAATTGTCAGAATTCTATGAGAAGAAATAAACAATTTTCGTCTCATGCTGTTTTTCTGTAAAGTTGATAGTAAACAATTATTAAAAATCAATATTCGGCAATTTTTATTAATTAATACTTTGTTAACTATTGCGAAATGATAGAGGACTTTTCGCAGAAAGTTAGAGGACGGTTCAGTTCGCTATACTAGCACATGAAATATTTGGCGATCATTCTGGGACATTCTGTACATTTAGAGTAGAGAGAAGTAAGGTGTTATTTGTAATGCGCCGTTACCGTTTTGTTACTTTTTTTCAGAAACGATTCGTTCTTTTTCTATGTGTAAACTTTTTCTATCTTTATCCAAAGATCGTTACATTTTTACAGTAATGGCAACAAAGCTGTTACTTTTATTGTTACTTTAATTCCTTATTATCCTTACAATTATTCAAGATTGCATTATTCTTAGTTGGCTACAAGTATTTTATAATATAAATTTAAATATAAAAAAATGTTTTGTACTTCACATTTTAATTGCAGATTGCATTCGACAGTCACTATCTAATCTGTAGTATATACGTAACGCAAACTATAAATTTTCAGTATTGGCAATAAATATTGAAATGCACTCTTAATAATGATTAATTTGAAAAATAATGTTTATTAAAATTTTTTAATAAAATCTGCATTCGTAAATTACTATCTAATTTCTTAAAGCTATGCATATATTTAAAAAATATTAACGTAAGGAATTATTGAAGATGTATTAGATATAAGTTTAATCTAAAAAAAGTTTGCTTAAAATTAGAAGTTAAGTTTTAATTGATTTTTGACAATTAATATTAATTTATTACAAAGTGTAATTTTTAAATCTAATGTTTTACTTTAACATTATAAGAAAATAACAGAACAAGTAAGAAATCTTTTTAAATAATGGTAACAATAACGCATTATTTTTACGCATTATTTAAAATTAGTAAACTTTGGATTAGAATAAATATAAAAAAAATTTTATAGATAATTCTATATAAAATAGTAAATAAATATTTTTCATCAATGGCATGGAAATTAGACCTGTTTTGATTCACGCAGAGATTAACCAGCTGAGCTACTGCTATTGCATTGCATTTAATTTCAACGAGGTTATATGTGCGCTGACAGATAAGGAGTTAATTACAACGGCTGCGTGTAATTGCAAAGGACGGAAATAGGTCGACGCCCGTCTTCGCGAATAGTGCGACTGCTATTATCTAACAGGAAGAACGAAAGAGACGGCGTGGTGAGAAGTCGGAAGGAAGACGAACGACAAGTAAAGAGAGAAGATGAATACACACGGAACGAACGAATTAATTGCGAGCGAAAAATGAAACGTTTGTTAATGCTCATTGAATGACGTATAACTGCACGTTCTCTTTGTCATTTATCGAGGCATTTTCCGGGAAAGAGTTAATTGGAACAATTATATCGGCGAGGCATGGATCTTGCACTCTCGAGCAGCATATCATCAATCTCCGAGAACGTTACGCAAGCAAAAGGATTGATGAAACAGTCTGGAACTCGGTTTCATTATCGAATGATTATTGAAATTACTTAATACATTCCCGAAGATGTTCATTAAATTCTCAGTGTAAACATGAAGAATGTCCTTTTCTCGTAGATGGATACAGAAACATTAATCAAATCTTTACAAATTATCCGGAATCAAAATTTCTTTGATTTTTATTAATTATATGAGTATCAATATGGCAGAAATTAGAACAAAGTCAATTGTATAAACACTTCTTTGTTCTTAATTGTTCCTTCTTAAATTATATTTTAAAGTAAAGATAAAAGATATAATTTGCTATAAGACAAATCGTTACTTTTTTAGCTAGCGCGATAACTCCTGAGAAATTAAGTTTCGAGGTTAAGGAACTCTCGGAAATCTCCACCTTCTATTTAATTTCTGCTAAGTAGAGCAACTATATGCGACCGACTGGACGAGACGATTTATGGCCACGAAACTCGTTTCAATATTCTTCTGTTTTTACGCCAACTTGACCCTCGGTTCGCATTTACTCCTTATTCTATTTTTCTTTCACGCTAAAGTTCCCCAATAAATATCACGGAGATCGTAGAAGCCTCCTCGGTATATTCTCCTTTTTCTGTGGATCTGAAAGTTGCATCGTTAATTAAAATAATTGTCGGCGAGCATAAATGATTCAACAGAACGAGTTTCATCATTCAAGAAAGTGACATTTGCACTTCTTTCTTCACATAATTATTTGTTTAATTAAGAGGCCTTTGACCTTTGCTGACCGTAAAATTATTCTATTTTTATGAATTTTTTTAAGAAAGTCTGTCATATAGAGAAATCTTTTTGCATAAAAATGATCGAATTAGAAACCATCCAAAAAATACGACCTCACTGTGAAAATAATTTAGTCTTTGCAAATCATTCGGAATTTCAAAATTTCTTTGATTTTTATTAATTAGATGAGTATCACTATGATAGAAATTAGAACAAAGTCAATTGTATAAACACTATTAAGATTAGAAACAAGGCCGTTTTCGAATAAATCAACTAAATTATTATGCACGAAATTGATAAAAAATAATATTTTCACAAAAATTGATTTGTAAAAAATCAGCTAATTTTTCATTTATAAAAAATCAAATTTTGTAAAAACTTAATTATAATTCCATGCTCAAAAGTGTTAGATACAAGAAAAAAATTAAGAGGCTATTTTAATTAGTTTTTTTAGTTATCACTTCCGTAAGATCGAAAAACATAATTTCAAGAAAAACGCATTTAAAGTTTTAGTTTTACTTTATCCATGTATATAACAAAAGTTTCAATGCGCTTACGGTATTCCGCAATACCGGGATCACTATCACCAGACGCTTTTTCAGTTTTTTTTTATCAATGACATAATCAGTTTTATTTTCTCTTAATATATTGGATAGAATAAAAAGTAACTTTGTATTTTTAGGTGACATTCAAATCTAAAAATACAAAGTTACTTTTTACTCAACCCAATAGCATTTACAGTGCTGTTGCTACGATAAGCGCTTGGAGGGTGTCGTGCGCCCTTATTGGAACTTGCAGCTCTTATTGCGAATTTCAAAAAATCCTTTTACAAGGATACTCTACATGTAAAAATACAAATTAGCAAAAAAAAATCAATTTTTAAAGCCAATTTTTAAAGGCGAAAAACTCCTGAATTGTATAACAAAACATGTTTCAAACACATCATTATAAATATACATAATAATTAATTTATAGAAGTACACAAAAACAATTTTTTATCCGGAAATTAGACTATGATATTCTTATATATTTTGATGCTTTAAAATCTGTTGGCCAAATTATTCCATTACGTCACAATACTTTTATCAATGAAAAATAGCTCGATTTTCCAGAATCGTTAACCTACTAGCTTGCATATTAACTTTATAAGCTTGCGTATTATCGTTCAACTTATACTCCCTTTAGCATATTAAAAATTAAGCTATAAATAGCTTTAAAAATACTGGAAAATCGAGCTATTTTCCGCCGATAAAAATATTATTGTGTCGTGGTAGAGCAATTTGGACATTAAATTCGATTTTAAAGAATTAAAATATATGTAAAAATACTATGATTTAATTTCCGAATCAAACATTAAATTTTGTTTTGTGTGCCTGTGTTATTATAGTGTAGTCGTAATAGAGAGGGGATAAGTGGGACTATATCAGTCCTTGTATGTGTCTGAACTAGTCAAAGGTTCACCTAGATCTAACGAGTTCTTCTATGATTCTTTAAGTCAGTACGTATTATATTAAGAAATTATTTATGTACGTCGATTCAGAGGTTTCAACAATCTATCGCGATCTATCGGTTATGAGTCTGTCTCTTACACAAAGCCACACGATTTCGTATTATTATTAATAAGAATTGATATAATAATTTTATGTGTTTCTAACGCAAAGTCTTGATAAACTTTTTTAATATTAAAGATTTTTTTATTAAATAGCGAGAACATTGTGTAAAATATTAAAACATTTAGTAAGTATATCGATTCTCTTTTTAATATTATATATATAAACTTCGCTTGTTATTAAATCTAGCGTATATATTGCCGCTATAAACTTTACGCTATCAGGCTTAAAATCAAGCCGGTGAGATCAGAGGTATAAAATGTATAATTAAATTCATCAAACTTTTTATCAAAGTAGATTTCTCGCAAATTTCGTTATTATTTCTCTTATTATTTTACCAGTCTGTTTTTTATAGCAATATAATATA
>NW_017305705.1:1233977-1256728 GCF_001594115.1 Trachymyrmex septentrionalis
TTGAAATGTTTCTCTGAGATTAATTTTGGTACACAGTGTCTCACGATTTTCCATTGCAAATTCTCTCTGAATGAAAGGCCTACTTCTGAATAATCACGCGAAAGGCGGTAGCTATAAATCTGCAATGGTGTCGGCTGCACACTTACGGGCAGTTATGTCACATGATTACCTACGCAAACTGTAATGTGCACATCGTGAATATTCTGCAAGCTCTGTCTTCCTTGACACTCGATGATAAAGCGATCTGGATCGTTTAATTTGCTCACTCAAATATAGCCATACTTGGTGTAAGAAAAATATTGCTGGAAAAATGCAACATTATTAGAAATTAGAAGTAAAATTGCATGCATTTGAATTCGCGTGCCATGTAATATGTATTTCCAGTGCCATGTAAGTATGGCAAATATTATAATGAGCGAAATCGTAGATTTTGCGAAGAAAACGTAATTTTGGAAAAATTATGTATTTCCGATAAGTTTTCAAGCTCATATCAATATCAATTACGTCATAAATTTTTTGCAAATATGCCCTTTTATTATTATGAATTGACAGCTACAATAAAGTACTTTGCATAATGATGAAATTTAGATCGCAAACTAGAGCGCAAATAAATGTCGTGGCTGACAGATTAGTGAATATTGAAGAGCAAAGAAAAGATTATATATATATGGTCGCAAAGGATCATTAAGTACGCAAATCTTCCTTCTACATAAAATTGTATCACATAGAGAGATATTGATAATGTTTTAATGATCTAGGCAAAGCTACTAAATATTAATAGAACAATTTCTGTATATTTATAATTAAAAACAGTGTTTCATTTTATATAACTAAAGTATTATACAATATTAAAAATCTTATCTAATAAAAATTTTATCTAAATATTTCCCTTGAATACAATGACTAAACAAGAAATGTTTTTTAAGAAACGGAAAATGATTAAAATTTTATGATTTGTTCGAAAAAATTTCTGCGTCCGCCTATGATAGAAAAGATCAAATTGACAATTGATAATTCGTGTGGAAGCAACTGAACGCTTTCGAAATCTCCAATTGTTTAAAAACGGAAGTTGGAGGTCCAGGCAGGCAAGCAGATAGGCAGGCTGGCTGGCTGAATGGCTTATAGCTTGGCAGGAGCTTCTGATAAAGAGGCAACCAGGATATCGTCAGTGTACGAATCACGTACGGACATGTACACGATCGCATGAGGGGAACGAGACACAAAACCCGGGCAGTACTTCGGTCGGATCAATATCCACCGGTACATACCGTAGTAACGTGGAATCGTGACCGTGCACACCAGGATTCACTAGAGGCAGCTGCTGGCCTCGTCACGCGTTGTGTATCTTTCGACTATAGGTCTTCGACAACGACATTCACCTTAACTGGCTCTAGTTGTGTGCTCGGCTTTGGAAACGCCATGAACTCCTGTCTGTCTATTTCTCTCTCTCTCTCTCTCTCTCTCTCTCTCTCTCTCGTGGAGCATGTCAAGTAAATTACATGCGAGCAGGCGACAGCGCTTGCGATTGAGTTGCGCTTCGCTTGCTGGAGGAGTGGATGATTGCGAGATTTCGTCACAAGTAGTGAAACTCTCACGATAGCTCCACTACGCGATCTTCATATACGGATTGCCAGCGCTTTCAGCGTGATCTAGTATTCTGGCATGTATAAATTATTAATAGTCAGGTAAAATGTTCTGGAAGTTTATAAAGGAACGTTCAAGTTTAATGCGGCCATTTAAACGGAACCGAAAAGGAGTAGCTGACTATTTCTGTATTCTGTATGTCATTTCTTATTCATGATTTTTATAACTCTATTTATAAATCTTCTTCATAAATTTAACGCAGTTTTATTTTAAGTTCAAATTGATTTTTTTAGTTCAAGTTGATTAATTTTCTTTTTAATATTTTATAAGAGTTAGAAGAAAAAAAACAGAATTTTTTTACTTTATCCATGCATGCATGTTTAATTTCATATTTTATTGTCAGACTTAATAAATGCATTATCGTTAGAGTATTTGAGTGACAAGTTAATTGAGGCTGTGAATGCGAGTTTCTTGTTAGCGCAACGGAGAAAAATTCTTGGCATTGTGAAAGAAATAATACCCTGGCGATAATGCTGTGTACGAGGTGCAAACCAAATTATCCTACAACGAATAACAATGCGCCGCAATTAATTCATTTATAAACCAGGATTAATTGTTATTATTATAATAACAAATTATTTCAACCAAAGAGAAAAGTTATCTGATATAATTCTTTTTTTTACTTCGATTGAATGTGTAGTAACACACATAAATTGAGAATATACCTTTTTATTTCTACCTAGATTATTATTATATGCATATTCGCTACATAATTCGATTGAATTTCCCTATCGATGCCATCGCCACGGTATGTAACGTAATACATGTATATTCTTATATATTAATATACCTCTGTGGCGTCACGCCTTAGCCCTTGCTTTCGCACCGTGTAAGCCATGAATTAAATTACACACGATGTAGGACAGCCCTTTGTAACGTGATTACACTCGGTAACTGTTCACTGACCGTACAGGCAGGGTGCATGCCCTGTAGCTTCAAAGAATCGGGATCACGCTACAAGCGAAAAGAAAACAATTAGGTGATGCAATATAATAAATAAATCTGCTATAAATAATTATTTATAATAATTAACTATAAGTATATTTATCATTAAGAGTTTATAAATATTTAGCACACTAAATTTGTCACAAAATACAACAATGTAAAATCGGTTTAAAGGGGTGAAGGACAACGTTAAAAAAGCATTCGCATTACGTATACAGCGTATAGCTTATAGGATTAATGATCTTTCTTGTATTTACTCACGCTTACTACAGAATTTCCATACTAATTAACACGCCTCTTCGCTTTGCTGATGTATTATTTGAGATACAATTAGCAGCTCTTGCTTGTGAAAGCTTTGCAAATAGAATATATCTTCCGGGCACTAACAACTGATATTCTGCGGCTTAACCGCGATCTACTGGGTATCTTTGACCACGTCAAACACTTTTGCTTTAACTGTTTAAATAAGATAAGCCACGAAGAAACTGATCTACGAAGAAGCTGTCATATTTGCAGCTGTTCGTCGCGCACCTGCTTTCTCCCGTATTCAAGCCAAAATAAACATAAACTTTAAATGCCGAAGCTCGAAAGGCAGTTGTTTAATCTAAAGATAAATAGCGAGGATCATGAGAGTAAATTGGAGGACACTTTCTTAAAAGTTATATCATCATTGCAGAAAAGTAAACGAACGATAAATTATCTCTCAGCGCATATATCGTCTCGTCTAATTAAATTACGTTACAAAATTTAGTGCAGTAATTGGATGACATATGAAGCATCCCTCTCTCGAGGCAAGGAAGGAACGTAGAAATACAGAGAACGAGAAAGAGAAAGAGAGAAATAGAGATAGAAAGAGAAAGCAGATACCATGATTAATCTAGTAATGCAGTTTGACATCTTTGAAGAGGATATTCGCTTTTGCCGGCTATTTAGGCACGATAGAAACAAAATTATGCGCGATCTATCCAATCCCTTTGTACGTAGTCACTGCATGCTCGGCTAGTCTCTCTTCATCCGTCGCTCTTTCCGCTCCGATTCAGTCCATTCGTCCTCCGTGGCTTAGTCGGAACCATGGAAAGTCCTCATCCTCCTGTCAGAAATTCTCCATTTGTTGCAGGATACGCGTCACTATGTCAGCGACGACGATAACGACGACGACGAGATGCTTCCATTTGTTTCGAGAAGAGCATTTTAAACGATGGCGCGGCGGCTCGAACGAGATAAAATGACCGCGCTTAAATCCCATGTAAGCTCGTTTCCATACAGCGTGTTCACGGAGAGAAATCCGTGGGGTCGGGATTTACGACGAATTTACGAAAAAAAAAAAAAAAGAAAATCACACGCTTTCGCGGTCCCCGTATGGGCGTTTGTCTGGCCGCTTTGTATCACCCAACGAGGCGCCACGTAACGTGAAATTTATGCGATACACCGCGAATCTGCGACGTAAAGTGCGAGCTGGTGAACAAATGTGAGAATTACTCGCTCGAGGATACGAAAGAAATAGATAATCTCTCGAATGTTCACTTGTGTCACATTAAATCTGACTGCTGTTCTGATTAATGTGACAACTGGCTGCAATGAAACAAAAATATGAGTTGCAGTGATATATATAAACCATGTACATAATACAGAGTATATCCACAGTTTTTAAAAATTATTTATTGCAGTTTTGTCGTCAAGGATAATCGTTATTTATTATTTTTTATGATCTTATATTATACATTCATAATCTATACATATAACAATATAATTGTAATTATTATTTTACGTGATAAAGTTTATTATAATTTCATTTATATTATAGAAAGACTTTAGAATAAGGTAATTATATTAATTCAGAATTTTTCATAAAAAGCAATAAAGAATAACAGATCTGTTTTCTGTAATTGAATTACACTTTTAGAACTTAATTTAGAAATAGGTACACGTTTGATATTTGGCGGAAATGAGAAAAAGAGTTTCTAATACAGGAATAAAAAAAAAACCTCACATGTGTGCGTAAAACTAATAACTAACTCATATGAAATAATAAAAGAAAAAAGAGAGTGTGCAGTTGTAAAATAAAATTAGTAACAAAATAAAAAGTAGTGATAAAAACAAAGTTACAGTACGGTAAAATATTACAAACATACTTTGCATTAGTTGCAAACGCTCTATTCCACTATATAACATACTATCTACGTTTATCTCGCTGTATGGAGTATCTGCTGGCGCTTTGGAGTCGAGATAAACAAGCGAGCTTAAACTAGTAAACTTGTTTTTACCTGAGGATCAAAGATTTTCCCCCTCTCCATACAAAAACCTTTGTGCAAAGTTTTTAATCGCACGACGGAACAAATGTGATGCGGCATAAATTAAATGTGTCACATTATATAATGCGATAAAAAACAACAGTCTACATAATAAGCAGGAGGATACAGACTTTTTATTATACCAGAGATTATATTACAATGACGCATTGTAACATTAATAAACTTCCAGCCGCGAGCGAGTCATGAAAATGTATTTGAAGATATAAATAACCGTAATTAATCTACATAATTTGCGACGTAAGCGAATATAACTTTAACCAGTGTGGTTTATGTAAGCATTATGATTTTTGTTGAGTCATTGAAAACTGATGGTCTCAAAATAAAAAACATTCCTGTATATTAATAGAATATATGAAATGTTTTCAATATTTACATGGATATAATGAAGATTTGACTACCCATGCAAATACCTACAAGAAGCAAGTAGACTTGAGTGGTCACAGTGGGTGTAATTACACCATTATATTTATAACGTCAAATTACATCCAATTTGAGTTATTTTTAATCATTTCTATAGATCGCTTCTACCTTAATATGTTATAATTTGACTAAAATATATAACGAACTCTGATATGTCGTTAATTTGACTGAAATAATGAAGTTAAACAATTTAATTCAAGAAAATATATTAAATATTTGATTCAAATTTAGTTTATTATTTACTAAATGCATACGTTAATACGAAGGATATTAACTTTGAAATGAACCACAGAAATGGATTGATTTACATTTGGACAGAGATGGAGATTGAAAATAACAAAACAGTTATTTAACTCAAGGGATTCAGTTATCATTGTTTTTTCGATACCTAGTGTATACCTTATATGTATGTTCAAACTTGTCATTTTACATCACGATACGTTTTCGAGTAGTTTCCTGTACCAACTGCATATTTGTTTTTATATTGTGGTCTGTATTTACAGTGGTCAGTGGACTGTTCTAGAGCCGATCGCAGAAACGTTATAAAATTCATCGTGCAAATAATAGATCGTGCACCTCCCCAGACCGGTCGTGCAGTCTGATTACTGCACACGATGCACGCCATGATGCATTACAGCGCTTACAGAAATTGTTTCACCTGCACTGTTTCAGAGTGCCACATTATTGCTACCAGTCGAATTGAAACTTCTCGGAAGTTTCATGCGCTTAATTTTCTCTAAGCACGTGACTAAAGGTCACGCCTCGTCTACCACGTTTATTTTTTGTAGCTAAGATAATATAATACATAGACCCTTCATTTCTATCGCTCTTCGTAACGCGATGGACAAAATAAATATTGCTTTTTCTCGGAATTATTCCGAATTTTCGGAGCTTGCTTGCGTAAAGACACGTGATGTAATTGAATATTCCAATTGCGACGAATAATAGATCAAATTGTCTATTGAAGGAAAAATCGATTTCAAACTACAATTAAGGTCTGAATAATCGTAAGGGTTGCCGTATCTTAAAATCAAACGTTTCGAAGATACGACCGATCAGAAGAAAAATCGGGGTCTCTGGGTGGCCCTTCAAAGACCATCTCCCGACGTACCGTTTAGCTTTGAGAATGACATCCCGTGCCTCTTCGTTACCCAGAAGCGTCGTGATGTTATCCAGGCCATTGAAGCGTAAGGGAAGGTCCTCCTGCACTTTGCATCTTCAAGCGGCGGAGTATGTCTGGCAGCCCTTTGAACCTTCAAGATATCGGAATCGGTGAAACGCCGTCTCTGGAATACGTTCGCTCGTCTATTTGCGCATTGCCCACTTGAAAAACCGTGCGAGTGCACCCAATCGTAAATTCCAGAGATTTACCGCATTACTATACACCATCTCTATTTTTCACTTCTATTATCACTTTACATGTTCTTTTCGCTTCATTAAAGAATGTAATGATCATTTCTAAAGTGTGATATCTTAGAGAATCCTTTCTTAACTATTGATTTTTCTTTTATTCTATTTTTCAAAGAATTAGAAATCAGAAATTAATATATTTTCTATTTACATGGTTTGGTATACGATCGATAAACTTTTTACATTTTTAATATCTTTGTTTTTTTTTAATATACTAAATGTAATGTAGTTAACATAAATTAAGGAAAGTCGACGGAGCAATATTTCATCGTTACGGATATTTCTACTACAGTAAGAAATGAATACTCTGAAATAAAGTACTGCTCAGCATATTTCATAACGTTTATTTATTTTTACCTTTCTGTTTCCTCTGATCTTATTTTCTTTTTTAATAACCGGCTTTGTACGAATGTTCCTTAGTGCATAATAATATTCGTCCTTCTTTTTCCTTACAATGGTTTACTTTAATTCCTCTTTGCGTACAACGTCGTTAGTCAACAAGATAACGGAAATCAATTTATTATTTCTTTTATCTGCTATTACGTTCCTTTGAGTCATTACAGTGCCGCATTATATGGTTATATACTTTTATTATTTTTCGGAAAAATGTTTTTTGAAACTATTAAATAATATTCATATTTTTTAAAAAAGCTTAATGTTATTAAACTGCTTCCATACAAAATCTTCCAGGATAAAGTAGAAAACACATAAGAGGAGTGATTCTCTCTACATCAGCTAAAACCGCAAGAAAGGTGGTAAGTGGAATTTGCAACCAGCACGTATTCTCTAACAAGATTCTAGATTCTAAAATAATCGTCTTATAAAGAAAAGAAATTCAATGAAAAATTATAAAAATCAAATTATGAAACAAAATTTCATATAATTTAATAAATTCTAATATTTTTTGTTTGAAACTAAATTTATTTAATTTTTTTTTAAATAGTTATCTTATTATTTAAATTGTAATATTTTTTCAAAATACGCAAAGTAGAATCTCAGCTTATAATTATTATATAATATACTTTTTTCTGATATTTTTAAGATATACATTAAGAAAATTCGTACACCATTAATTCTAAGAAAAATATTACTATTGCAAATTAGTCGAAATTATCAGTTGAAATTATCTTTATACAAGTATTTTCTTAATATTATAAATATTGCACGACTGTTGATGTTATAATACAATCTTATGCAACTTGATGCAACTGCAAACACTTCAAAGTTGCAACGCTGAAATCGTTTGTACCATATTGGTGGTATCAAAGGAAAGCGAAGCCATTTGAAATATATTGTACCTTATGCGCAATTTTATTTATGATGGATCGACTTTTCGTCGATACCGTTGCATTTATAAACGCATTTCGAGGCATTTCAAAGTAAAAGAGTATATTGGATAATTTTTCAGAAATTACATTCCGTTAAAGATAATAATGTTAGATATAAAAATGATATTGATGCGTAAATTTATCGTCAGCTTGAACGATAAATCAGTCTCGGTAGCTACGTTAAATTTCAAGTGCATTTGGATTACCATCGTGCGTTAGAACGCAATTTACTTTTCAGTGCTTTTTTTATCCCTCGTGATTTTATTTTCGCCAGCTGCAGCCATATCGTCGCCTTTAATTCGGTGCGGTTCCCGACCGCAACTTATTCTATCGAATTTGCGCGTTTGGGAAACAAATGGCGGTCCTATATCTTTCGTAAATTCGTAAAATCCCCGAAAAATTTTCGACGCGACTGGCGTGCAATTTCATGTTCGGTCAGTCGATGAAATTGCTAACGACAGTATTTTTGTAAAATAGTGCTGTTCGAATACCGTTCGATGACTACATATGTACGTGCATATATGCTGACATATATCTTTTTAAAAATATAATTGAACTGCGGATGTGTTAAAGCAGAAAATTAAAGCGATGAAACACACATTGTTTTTTGAAAATTTATATTATGACATAGGTATATCGCAAATGTTACGATAAATTTTATAGGAGACGTATTTTATCTGTATTCGACATTTTTGATTCACACACGTATCCACCGAGATTCAGACGCTTTAGGTAAATCGAATACTTCGTCCACACATTATTTCCGTGCAGTTTCGTGCTTTGTTCCATCTTCATTTGTCTATCTCTTTATGCTGGTGTAATCTACCGTGCGTGCGGCGAAACGTTACAGCCAGTTTTCTACGAGAATTGATGGCACCGCGTGCACGAGAAACGATCGCTATCGATACACCGGAAATGCACGTCGTGAAGAAAACAGCGGGGCGACCAGTGACTCGCCGAGCTTATCTTACGAAGGAAAATCCGAGTAGTTAAAGTGATGTAGGTCCTATCTGGGGAACGGAGTTACACGAGATGGTTTAAACGGCGCGGAAAACAATGTGGTTCCTAGTTTGCAATAATTTTGAAAGATCGTTTATTGAAAGAAAGTTATAGGATAATAAATATTATTCGCAAAAGTCATACGTGGCAATATAATATTGCAGATTATAAAAGAAACGTTATATCTAAAAAATTAACGAGGTTTAACGAAGGCAAGTGGACTTTTTTCTAAGTCAAAAGTAGTGTATACTAAGTAGTACATATACTAAGTAATACATCAAGTAAGTGCATAAAAAATTGAGGATAATCGTGAGGATTACTTATAATTTATTACAAATGCGAGGTAAAACTCTTCAAATATCAAGCTTCAGTAAAAACCGCAAGAACGGTTCTTAAAAGCTGACCGTAAAATGACGTGCATCGTGAACTTATAATAGTGTTTTAGCCACTTTGACCGTTCTACGTAAAAGTTCAGAAATACAAAAGAAACTTCGGCCGTTTTGCATGTCGACATGGAAATTTTAAAAAGCGCTGTGCCTGTTAATTTTACCTACGACTGTGTCGCTGCAGTGGTATGGCTCTACTACGTGTAGCTTGAATAATTTCCTTAAGGAAGATGCTCGCGACTAACGAGATGCTTCTGAAATGTCATAAGAGATGCTAGTTATAGAGAATCTATCAAATTTAAATGTCTGTTAATGACACAAGATATTAGGGAGTAGCTACATAATGTGGCGCACTCATTAGGACTGTAAAGGATAAATCAAAGATAAAATTTGAGATATATTTAAATATTCGAATAATTTTGGAATAATTTGGACTCTCACTCTCTCAAATTACTCGAAAATATAATACAAAATTAAAATTAAAATTTAGATTATTTTTGCAAAAATAATATTAATATCAAAAAAGATTACTTAAGTTAATATTACATTATTAAATCATGCGAATACTACAAATTATTATATTAACGTGTGTAACGTAAATCAAATAGAATAACCATTAGAACAATTACGCTTTCGCTCAGGGCGATTATCAAGTAAAGTCAATAATAATGTTTCGAACTATCGTTAGAATATCCTTATGTTTAAACAGCCCCAGGCTAATAAATTTACATTGCAATTTTCAAGCGATGGACTCGGTACCATGTCCGACGCACGCTTGATACGCGTATACACGTTGGTATGCTTACAATTAATCCTTCACATCACATGGAAAATAGTAAATGTACTTAAGAACGTGACACACACGAGCGTAATGTTGCGCTATTTATACTAACGTATGTATACACTTGACGCGTCCAATGAAACCAGTCCAGTAAATTAGTGTTCTCTTGTTAACTCGAACTCTGTGTTTGAACAACATCAGAGCATACGTGCATTTGCAACTGAAACTATCGCGTGTACGCAGATTCGTTAGAAAACAGAATAAAGTCCAATTAAATAGCAACAAAATATTTTTCTCAAATTAATAACTAACGCAATTAAAAGCCAATCTCGTATGCAGGAAGGATTGTACCGTACATACCGGTTACATGTCAAAGTAATACAAATTTTGCAGATGTTGCAATAACCGACGACGCAGGGTAAAGTTACAGTATTGTACGTTTCATGAGGTTTTATACAAAAAATTAACATGCATTCAGAGATGAGAATAAAATGAAATGAACAACGAGGTGCAACGAATATAATGTCAAGCCTCTCTAGAGTACAGGACGGTAACTCTTATGCAAAAGCACTGATACAAGGGTTAATTTACCGAGCGTTAGCACGTGCTGTCGTAAAAATTTATACGTCAGTGGTGTGCCATGAATATCGATTCGATGGCATATTTTTAAGGTGCGTCCACATGATCGAGCAAATTGCTTGGGGCCAAACATCAACGCGAGCCGAGCATGCTCTATATTATCGAACCGAATCTAGTGAAGAAATTCGACACCTCCATGAAGAAATTCAGCTCGAAGATCGTCTTGAAATTCGGCTTGAAGTTCAACTCGATAATGTGAATGCACCTTCAGAGAGTCTTGTCACCTGCTGAATGTGTGAAATAAACGCATCAAGAATTATTATAGTCATCGATCACGGCAATTTAACGAACAGTTCTTCTGCAATAAGATTTACGAAATATAAAAATTGTTGCAATAAATTAAACGCAATAATTTCTTCATGATAATTTAATGGTAATTTTGCTGTTTTTATTACCGATTTTTAATAGTACACTTTACATATAAAATTAACAACATATTAAAAAATTTAAATTTAATTATTTTAATATTAAATTCCATCTAATTTTAATTCGTAACACAAGAGTGACAATTAAAATGACAAAAGTAATATTTTTACTTGGCAAAAAAATATAATTTACAATACCTATTTATTAAATAGTTATTGGTTGTTAATATATATTCCTTGAAAAAAAGATTTATAATTGTTTCTTTTTGTAATGTCTCGGAATTTTGTTAAGAGAATTGTTTGATAAAAAAAAAATAATCCTATATCTCAATTCTAACGTCGAACGATCACGAGGTGCAAAAAGACCAATGGTACTGTCAAGCTTCACTAAAGACCTTTTAAACGTTTTTCCAATAGAATCATTATGATCGCATAGTCCCCAGGGAGGCGACTGAAATGAAAGGAGATTCTAGTTTGTCGCGAAGCAATAAAAAGTCGCGAGAATCCAGCGGATAAAGTAGAGAAAGTGGAGTCACCGTCGACGAAAACGCAGGACCATCGCGAGAGGACCGTGGCTGCAAAGCCATTGGAACATGAGTTTCCAGCTCGGCGTTCTAAAACGAGGGGGAGAGAGCGATGTGGCGAAAGAATGAGGCAAAAAGGGTGGAAGAAAAGCGCAGAATTGCAAGCAGCCCCGACCGACGAAAGAATGGGAAAAGTTAAGGGACGATGCGACTTGTCCTAAGAGTAGTTTCGTTTCGCACGGGTGGGATTTCGGACTGTTTAAATCGTTCGCGAATTCGAGTATTCACTTTCTGCCCTCGTTGCCTATCTCTTCCTCACGTTTATTCGAGCGAGACGATAGTAGTAAGTATAAGATAGCACGATAGCGCGGGTTGCATCCAAAACGAAAAAAAAAACAACCCAAGAAACTACCTACTTAATTCTCTGCTTCGCCTGGTTATTTCGTGTTTCGAGTGAAAAATGTATGCTTGCTCGCACGTTCGTTTCTCTCAGCGTTCACTGATAACGAGACGTGCAATATAAGTTTTAAATTCTTTCCCAGTTAGAAAATGTGATTAATTATTAAATTATTTTTTAAAAAAGTTTAATAAAATTTAAATTTAAATATGTAAAATAAAATATTATAGATATTATCTCCGCCATATTTAAAATATTAAAAATTCGACAGAATAAAGTTAGGCGCTTTTTCATATTAATCATTAAAATTTATAAATTTAAATGATTACAACGTTGATAAATCTTCAGACAATATTTTAAAATTATATTATCAATAATATTTATTATAATTATTTATCATAATATAACATGCTAATAATACAAATTAAGAAACATTTTGAAAAAAATCGAATGTTTAATTTAAATTTAAATTTTTAATTCGCTTAAATGTTTCAATTTAAATTTTAACTCTTATTTTCAGCAAGCGTGATATTTATCACTTTTTTACTTTTTAAAATCCACTCTTTAAAAGTGAATCCAGTGCATTATTAGCTCGATGCTACACTTGTAATTGATACAATCATTAGCGAATATTTACTGAAAACTATAAATGTTCGTTGATGATTACATTATCAGTTACAAGTCTAACATTGAAATCACCAATTTATTTTTAAAGAGTAGTATTTCATGTAGCACAATCGTGTCAATATACAACATTATTTAACCGAATAAATTATAAATAAATATACCGAAAAAACTTGTAGTAATATTGCGGCAATTGTTCAAGATATCATCACAGAACAGATTCTTATTGTAGAAACTTTTTCTGGTTTATGGAGCCAAAGTGCAATAGCTACAATTGAATCGAAAGGTTTAAGAGATCAAATATACCAAAGTTCTCTACAGCCGCTGTCCGGAAGAATGTCATAGCAGCCGCTGGCGAATCCAGGTCGCGTCGCAGATGATTCCCAGGAAACGGAGCGAAACTTCGGAGCCGGGCTACGGTTTTGGGATGTCAGTCCGTTTGTACGCGACCGCATTCATTAGCGGACTTGAAATTACGGCGATCCGCGCGAATGTGACGGTCAAATTGGTTGTGATAGCACCGGAGCAGTCGGATGTAGAAACGGGGCAGCGTCCGGCGGATATCGCGGAGATTTTCCAGGCACGCTGGGATCGAGGTAGCAAACCCCCGGCGAGGAATAGAATGGTGGAGGAGGGGTGGCACTGACACCACGACCTACATACAGGCCATTGTGCTTCATACTGTATATCCCGGTCGGTTACGTCATCGTTCAGCACAGCCGCAATGTCGAGTCCGGATTTCGGACTCGTGAAGGCAGCGCAAAGGCGATCGCCAATGAACGTGGATTGGAAACGTTGTTCCGTTCTGTTATCCGTAATTGCGACGAGTAGTGCGATTGACTTTTAGAACAAAGATCGTCTTAATCTAAAATCACGATTGCAAGGAAAGGATCAATCGTAAGTCTATTTATTCTTTTGCGACAAATGTAATTATTTTTGTTATGCAATTAATTTCAAGTTGGTTATTTTTATTGGCCATATGCTAGTTTACAGTAAAAAAATAAATCCGTTGTATATTCAGTAAAAAAATCAAATTTTTATTTTATCACTGCTACCACTTTCGACTGTTTCGTGAAATAAAATAGTGGATGCGCATTGGGGTATAAACGATTTATCTCTGCAGTATTTAATCTACTTATGGAGTATTTAATCTACTTTTGGAACATTCTCGAACAGTTATGAATATGAAATTATCTTGTTATAACTATATATACATTCACGCTGTTTTTTTTTGTAACGGGTTTTTCATCTGCGTCTGCGGTATGAATATTTAGTCCCTTTATTATTAGGGATGAGAAAATAAAGATACAATCTGTTGTGAGATATTGAAAGTTATACAGAATCTTATACATATTTATTGTAAGAAACTAATTTATCGTCCTACGAAGATATTGAGCGTTTTGCTGAAGGTCTACTGCCATTCTTCGCGGTAATTCTTTATTAAAATGATTGCTGCCTCGTTGCGCTAACACTTTCTTGGCATCGTACTTTCAAATGAAATAATGAGCAGCGGAGATTGCAACCGTGCCGCAACTGCGTTCTATTGCTTGGTGTGCTGTATAATCGAGTTGCGTCATCGGCCGATGGCGCAGCTGCAATGTCGAGCCCGGATTCCAGCCTGGGCATAGCAAACTTGGCTCTTGATCGTTTTCAAGTAGCGCATGCTCGCCACAATACCGTCACTTGTTCTTTTTTTCCATACAAATACTATTTTTTTATTATTTTTGCACAGCGACCTAATAAGAGAAAAAAATATTCAAAAAATGCTCGGGTCAGCATTTAAAGTTGTATCGGCCATAAGATGAAAATGGTAATAAGTTAATAAAAATTCAGAACCATAAAAATTAAATTCGGCGTGCAGTTGCAGAATTGAATAATAATATGTTGTATATATAAATTCACAAGGAATTATTTAAGCTACATTAAAAATCGAACTTGACCGTTTAGGGCTTTTATTTCTGATATGTTATATATTTACATTACGATCTTAAAAGATACTATATTTTAATGAAACTTAATTTAAAAGATAGATTTATGGATATGAAATATATATAAATATACATATATATAAGTATTCAGTTTTAAAACGATTTACAAACGCCTTTCGAAGTTATTGTAATTATTAGTTTATCATTGTGTCGCTGCATTAGGCTGCACTTTTCTTTCTCACTTTCGTCAAACTTTAAATGTATTTCTATTTTGTTTTCAGTAACAAATATACACTAGTTTAGTTATAAAAACGAACTAGGTAACTTTTTTTATAGAAATTCGCGAAAAACTGCAATAATATAAAACTTAATCGTTAAAAATAAGAAATTATAATTAGCTTTTAAATTGCTTTAAGAATAATTTAGAAAAAAATAAAACTTACTAGCTTGTTATAAAAATATCAATTAAATTAAATAGTTGTAGCATAATCTTTGTTATTAATCTATGTTCTGCTTTAATATAATTTTACCATTTAAACGAAATCTATTTACATTTAACATTTTATCATATTTAGACATTTTGTGACTTCTATTTTAAATTAAATATAATTAATTATTAGCAAAAATATCATTTCAAGAATAAGTAGTATTCATAGAAGATGTATAGTCACATCCGACATTTTTAATAGCAAGACTAATAGCGAATTCGGTTAGAAGCACAAGTGCGCCCTGGTGCATATTAGAGTCATCGTACACTGATTTAATCCGAGTGTAAAAGTGTAAAATAGTTTGAATTATAAAATACATATTATATACTTATAGCACAATAAAATATACTGATTGTGAAAATTTAACTCTTTTTTATTATGTTTATATAATAGATATTAAACAGATTAGATATTAAATAGATAGATATTAAATAGATTTATCTTTACGTTGTGTAGAACAGCTTTAATATATTTCATGGAACACTGAGTGCATCCAATCAAATTTATTATAAAAACAATTTTTTAATTTTTTAATACTTCAATAAAATTAATTGTTCATTACATATACTTATTCTCTTTTTGTTGGTCAATAACATGAGACTAAAATACCGTACATTTAATAAGAAAATAAAACCCTGAACTTTTGATATCAGGAAAGAAGAGAGGAGAGGGAGAGCTGTTTATTAAAAAAATCTATTACTTAAATTAAAATTTAAGAGAACACTTCTAACTACTTCTAGTTTATATGAAAAAACCGGTTTTTAGTGGAAAAAAAACGGTTTGCTGAAATAAAAAATTAATTAGGTACAGATTTAAAAATAATTTTGTTTGGACTGTTAAAATAATTATATAAAACATTCAACTAGTTGTCAGAATGTTAAAACTTTTTGCAGCATTATCATCAACGCTTAAGCGTTTTACATAATTATTTTGATGGTCCAACAAAATTATTTTCAGATTTGTACTGTATCTAAATTTTTACTTCAGTAAAATCGTTTTTCCCATGTATGCCTCAAGGGTGTGACGATTTAAATTTATCATTGATATTAATCGTATCAGTCAAGTAAGCATTGATAAGTCTAAAAACAATAAAATACTAAGTATTAAAATTTTATTGCGGCACTAACAATCAAGTGCCGGAGATGCCGATTCGCCGGATACGCTTTTCGCTGCGTCGTGAGACCTTTTCGCACGTGGACGCATCATTTACCTCTGTAATTGAATGCGAAACACGACGTGAATCTTCCGAAAGCACGACAGGAGCGCGAAATCTCTAAATTTATGCAAATTGCACGCGTGCAATTGCACACGCGCGCAACTCTATTTTACCTACTATGCTTGGACGCACCGCGCGGCACAAAACAATCGGGAAAATGTCGAGTGCTCGGCGCGTACGTTCTTTCGAAATTTCCATCCCGGTTGTTAAAGCCTCTAAATTAAGCCGCAGCAATCTGGCTAGAGCAATTAGAAGCAAACAATTTTATAGCTCGCTCTTTTCTCCCTTAATGTGAAGTGCTTAGGCGTTACTCATTACTTTTTGTTAATGGCACTTCACTATCACATCGTTAGCTCAATAAGTCTAGATTATGTTATCAAATAGAGAATATTCTAAAATTCTAGAATTTCTGCAATTAAAAAGATTTTTGAATATATATATAACCTCAGACTCTATGATGAAGTATTGAGTGCATGATATGGCACTATTAACGATCGTGTTCAGGTGTAAAGGAAAGTATACTATACATATATAGATGGAAGATAAAAATAAAGCTATCTTTTTTCTTGTGTCATAACTATTCATAGATTAATATCTAATTTTAATTTTATAATATAATATTAATCTAACAAGGAAAGGCATATAAGTGTTCCTTTTCGACTTTGATGAGCTTTTAATATGTTGAGCTTTCTAGAAAATCGGTTTTTTTTTTTTCAAAGTAAATATCGTCGAATTTGTAAGGGATAAAAGAAAATGTTCTAAATAAAAGTTGAATAGCTTGAAGAGTATTTTATAATTTATAATTATAATTATAAAATGTTTTTTATTTTTTTATTTTTTTACACCTACATATATTCCCATCACTTAATATTTTTTAATTTTAAAAAATTTTTAAAGGAATACACAACAAATTATCTAATTTGTTTACATCAATTTTAACTCCACATAAGATTGCACCTCCAATTTTCCAGCCAGTAATGAATAGGATCTTAAAGGAATAATAGCAGACAAAATAATTAAAGAATATAATAGAAATTGAAAAATATTATTTGAAAGACTTAGGCTGAGTTGTTCCACTTGTCGGTAAACTTCAGCTCACTGTCTTACTCTCTTACTCTCTTATGCTCTTACTCTTTTACTCTTTTGTTTATCCAATAGGTAAATTACCACATAGTTTATCTAAGATGAAACTACCGGCCCTTAGGCAAGTAGGATCGAATAAGAGCAAATATGTTAGATCCGAATTCAAATACTTGGGATCTAAACTTAAATATGTATTCTCAGAACACAGAACACATATCTAACCTTACCCGAATCGGATAATTAAAAAATTGGAAAATTAAAACTTAAAGAATTCCTTTCTATAAAAGATTTCTTAAAAGTTAAATTTAAAGAATTCCTATTCAATAAAACGTCTTAAAAAATATTTCAAATAAATTTAAGACACTCTATGACAGGCATATTTCAAACTTCGATTTATCATCCACAATCGAAACAGTAAAAACGAAAAACCTAAATGCGTAACATATTCTATGAATTTTCTAGCATGCTATAAATATTCGAACTTTCCAGCAAGACAGAAACGTCTTATCATAAAAAGGAAGTCCTCGGACTACAGCGACAGTTTCTCGAGTTAATCGTTATTCAAGTATCGAGTAGTTACTCAAAATCCTAGTACAGTTATAAATCCGAAATTATAATGTAAGTTCCTAGTTATAAAAGTTATTGTACGCAAATTGCAAATAAATGTCTTTTTCTGAAGTAATAACTCTCGCGAATCTTACACTTTAAAATTTTGCCGGAATAATGTTCTCAAAATTACGGTATAATTTATCATAAATCTAAAAAGTGTGAAAATATTTTTACATTTTGTAACTTCCTTAACAATATGTTAATATACTCGAAGTCAGTACCGTGCACACATAAAGCATACTTGAAATTGTCTGATACCTACTTAAACTTAGCCGATGTTAATGATAATCATAATTTCATAAGGGGCCCGAATAATTATGAGCATTTAGAAGTATATTATATTTAAATAACAATACTTATAATAAAATAAGATTCCTTACATTAAAACAATTAAAAGTTAAAAAGTTATAAAAAGTTAAAGACTCATTGTTTAACTTTTTAATATTTAAATCATTTTTCTTAAACGACAGATGAAACGACAGATCGAGCATATCAAATTACAAAAATAGCAGGCGGACAAGACGCAAAGCTTGGAGACTTTCCATACATGGCAGTAGTGCATCAATTCCTAAAATATTTTTTTTAATATTAATATATTTAAATAGAGAGATATATATATATAATAAATAACATTAAGAAAGTTTATACATTAAAGTTTTTTTTATACATGTAAAATAATGTCGGTAAAAACATGTATATCTATTCAGAATATTATAACTAAAGAACTGAAGAAATGATAAAAGTCACAAAAAATCGGTATAAAAAGATATATTTTATATGTATGAAATTATAAAGCTTGATGCAAAATTGTAATATCATATACTCAATAATTGAAATGTATCAACATTTTAAATATCGTTACTAAAAAGTATATATCTAATTCATATGCATGCATTTTGTTGTAAAACATTGCACCTTATAAAACAACGTAAAATATAAACTCTAGGAATATTATTTTAAGTTTTTAAAATAATATTTTTAAAAAATTGATGCACTGATTTTTTATAATAATAGCTACTTTTATATATAAAAACTCATTTCTACCAATTATTTTTTAATTTTATACTTAAAGTATTTATAGAAAAGAAAAAGAAAAGAGGACATGTTTATTATCTATTGTTTTCGATTCCTATTAATTTTTAAAAGACTTTTTTAATTCAACTTTCCGTAAAATGTGAGAAAATCGCAAGAGTTTTCGAATTTATGGACAGTAATGTATATATTTTTATAAATTTTATATTGTCATATAAAACGAGCACAGAGTGTTACAAAAAATATATATCCATTAAATATACTTTTTAATACAAACTTTTTGTAACTTTTATTAATTATTTCAATTTAATTATTTTAGGTAGCATTTTACCGATATTATTTTACACATGTAAACCACACTTTCTGAATACTATTTATTTTATATATTTTATATATTATTGTTTTTTATTTATCATATTATTGTTGGATAAATTTTTAGATTTTTTTATAACGACTGAAGAGAACTTTGTTAATTAATCAAATTATGTTTGTTTGCATTAAAGACACACTTTTATAACTACACGTTTTTATTTACTTATAGATTTTAACATTTTAATTTTTATATTTATAACTATATATTTAATTAGTCTATAAATACTATATATACAGATTCATTTGCTCATCTCGCAGCAACTGGTATTAATTAATTGATTGTCAAATCGAACACATGACGATTAATTGTCCATCTCTCACGATTTCACGCATAGCTACGACCTACTCACATGACACGAGTGATTTTAATTGATGTGACATTGACTCGACGAAATTCGACACATGAACTTCGTTTCATGTGCTCATAGCAATACATCTAGCAATCGGATGCTTGCTCATTCAACGCATTCGTAAATCAATAGCAATTACGGCTGCTCCATATGCTTGTAATAATAATGCGCGAGTCGTAGGGCTTAAAACATAAAGTACGTACTCGACAGCCACGCTTTTGCAATTCGTTCGCGCAAAAGCACCACTGGTGACTTGTTCTAAGTCGAGCTACGAACGATTGTCCCGAGGGAGTAGGAGGGAAGGAGGGTTAACAACTATCCAGCGGACTCTCTTTCCGCTACCATCTCTGGGACCAGAGGGAAATAACCGTGTTTCCTCCTTCCATCCAGAGTCCTTACCAGCTATCGCGCGGGGGTATGACTTTGGGCTCGTGGACCGTGTATAATAACCACTCCGTTCAGCGCCATTGTGACGTCGTCTTTAAAAGCTCGCAGGATAGTCGACGAAACGCTGAATAAGCGAAGCCGTTTGGTGCACCCTTACGCGTTCCGATTATATAACAGCAATCCTCCTTTCGATAAGAAGACCTTGTTGTTAGCTCAGAATATCGCACTTTCCGATGTAGTTTCTAAATAGGCTTTCTCAGCATGTAATTTACGATTATTTGTGACATTTATTCGACGTCTGTATACAAGAATTAAATAACAATATATATCACCAAGTAAATATTATAAAACAAATCTTATGTATATATCAATTAATATTTACTTTGTAAAATTAATTGCGCTCTGTTTGCTGCGCTGCAATTTCATTTACTTTTTTTTATTGTTGTTAATTTTAAGAGTTTTTGTAGAAATTTTTCTTCTTTAAATTAAATATTGTAATAAATATAAGATAATATACATGTAACAGTTTTCCTTTAAATGGACGCGAGGTAGAAGTCATCTTTAAGCAATGACTGTTACCCAAATTAACAGATCAGTCGAAATCGTCTCATCGATTCGGTAAAACAGACACAGCCTATTTGATCTTCGCTATCATTTGTGTTCTACTTCTAAAGTTTGCAGAAGTTCCCGGTTTTCCGTAAACAAAGTTTGTTGCTTCATCAGCAGTCTTAATTCGTGATCGTTTGGAGTAATACGGCGACAAAAACTTCCGCCGAACAAATTTATTTAAACAAATGGATACGTATATTTAATAAAATTTTTTTAGCATTATTATAATATATACAAATTCAGAATATACTATTCGCTGAAATTTAACTTTAAAAAACCAATTTATGAGACATTAGAAGAACGACAAGGATATTTAAAGATAATAGAATAAAGAAGAATAAAATATTTTTAAAAAGTAGCAAAGTAAATCTCCTTCATAATATTAACATTATGATTTTATGAGTTTTAAAGCTTTGTTCAAAATGCTATATAATTTAAATTTAATTTTAATCCTTCATAAAATATCGCAGCATCTCGATTTTGCACCTCATTTTTTACTTCTTCTTCTCAGAAATTATTGCTGTTTTTAATCAGCGTTTGTTAAACAAAAGACAATTATCTTAGATTTTTTGTCTTGGCTAGCAATAAAGACTCTTGACCATAATGGGCCTTCTTTTTCAATCATTCTCGCTCATCATCTATCACAGCATTTCGCAGTATCCGGACAGCCTCATTTCCGTCCGATCGACCAAAAGTCTTACACATAATTGCGAATAAAATAGAAACAATTTATCCGTGTTCTATTATCCATTAATGATTAAGTAAAATAAAGATATTTAACAATTTCGAAGTTTCGCATTATAAACAACTATAATACAAGTATATCAAGAATAAGACATAAATTAGAAATACATCAATTCTCATTTAATGTTAAATAAATTTTTGCTTTAATCTTCGGTATTATTGTGTACATAGAGAAATTTGCGTAACAAATGCAAGTATTTTGATTCAAATTATCCATTAATGATTAAATAAAATAAAGATATTTAACAATTTCGAAGTTTCGCATTATAAACAACTTTAATGAACTTTAATATATCAAGAATAAGATATAAATTAGAAATACATCAATTCTCATTTAATGTTAAATAAATTTTTGCTTTAATCTTCGGTATTATTGTGTACATAGAGAAATTTGCGTAACAAATGCAAGTATTTTGATTCAAATTCAGCAATATGTTTGGTGAATTCTAAAGTGAAACGTCGATAGTATTGGATAAATAAAATGAAAGAAAATATTAAGCGTGAAGAAGAGATACTGTGAAGATAATATAATTTGCAGCAGTATACCACCATCATCTGAATTCCTAAGGATTAAACATTTAATTACGTTCCAGACGCTTATCCCGTGAAACTTGCGATCATGAATACTTCGGGCGGACAGGTGTGCGCAGCTTTAAGTTTCACGACGTTCCCTCGAGGTTTTACGATCAGCGGACTGGACGAAGGCTTGATCCCGGATCCGAATACAGTGTTGGCTGACTTCAGCGTCTATCTGAAGCCGACACTCCACAGATGTTGTTTTCAGCTTGATCCCGTCTCACTCGATAAGTCGATTGCATAATAGAAGGAGGAAATCCGCACTCCAACACATGCTATCTTCTTATAAAATGTTCAAATCTCTTCCAACATTGGTGTTATTTCAAACAAACGCATTTAGATTTATCGAAAGAAAGAGAGAAAGAGAGAGAGAGAGAGAGAGAGAGAGAGAGAGAGAAAATATAAAAAATGTAATACAATTTTTAATATGTTGAAATATTTTTTAATATTTTAATAAAAAAAACTTTAGCAGAAGTTTTTGCGAAAAAAAGAATCCGACATTTAAATTATGCAATTAAAAAAAAAAAAGTTGAAAAACTAAAGCTTCTATCAGTAATTTTATTTCATTAAAAAAAGATCTTTA
>NW_017305705.1:1256758-1261024 GCF_001594115.1 Trachymyrmex septentrionalis
TAAATGTATGTAAATTTTTTAATATAATATATTTCGCATTTGGAAAAAATCGACAAGCAACAAAGACGAAATCAAGCTTCAATAGCGAAAAATAAAGAAACGATGAATTTCATTCCTATTATGAAGATTTTACGCGAGATACGAGACGAAACAAACAACCAGCGCGACGGATCGAAAATCCACTGATGTTCGTTCTAAAAGATTCGGTAGTAAGCCGCCATCGGCGCAGTACGAAGTCGAACTTTATAGAGTTGTAGAAACTCTCTTGACGTTTTCACAAGATATACTGCATGTGCCGATGAAATTGACGGTCGAGAATTTTCTGCCAGTGCTATTTCTTAATGCAAATTGATAGCGTTTAGTATATGCATTTCAAGCAAATTTTAATTGGAAAGTTGCTTGTAATATGTACTTAAATTTAAATTTAACGCAGCAAAATGGTATTTTAATTTACGTAGTAAATAATAAATAAGTTATAATCTTATCTTTGGTATTATCACATTATATATATCGGGATGTAACTTGAGGATGTAAATATAATTAAAAATGATTTTACGTTATTCCAACAGCACGCGCAATTCTTCGCAATTAAAAGTTATTAATGCCTACTATTAACGAACTTGAGAGTCGAGTTCTAATTACGTACTTTGCAAAGTTGCTCCTTGATAATTCGCGATGAAAATAGAGGCTCTCAGATGGGAAATGTCCATTCATTCCAATTTTTCGATTCATCGCTATCATATTTATTACACACCAAACTCGACGAAAGCCGTAGTCACGAGAAAGTAGCATGCTGTTATCGAGCCATGCACGAACGGACGCGACGTAGCTGCATCTGTATCCGGATTTTGTCCGGAATGATCGGTGACTCGTAGTTTCCGATGTAAGAGGAAGAGAGATAAGGCGTGGATGAAATGAGCAGAAAAGTAAGTTTAATGGGTCAGGATACGAGAGACGCAACTGGATCCCTGACTATATTGAGAGGCGAAAAATGAGTGGGAAAAAGAATATCTGTGGAATTATTATTCAGACCGGACATGAACTTTCTCTCTCTTTTCCTCTCACTCTCTACTTCTTCTCTTTCCCCTACATATAACACAAATCTCTAAGGGACGTTCTGAAGGGCGTCCTGAGAACATTCCAACGTCCTAAGAACATCCTAGGAAGATTTCTGAGATAAAGTATGCTATATATATATATATATCCTCTCTCACTCTCTTTCTCTCTCCCTTTCTTTCAATCTCGCCAACTTCATGAACTTATAACGACAGAGGTATGCTTTCTTGAACTCTACTCTCGTTATTCCACGGGATAAATACGCGATTTACATCGACAATGCCGCGCTGACGTACATTGTTCATTTGAATTGCAACTAGATCCCAGGTTGTCTCATTTTCTAGTACAAAGAAGATATTATGTTCATAAAAAATATCCGTTACGTTCTTGATTCATAAAATTGATTGATTAATATTAATTAAATTTTATAAAATTTCTTTTGAATGATACAAATATATAAATTCCTAAATATATATATATTATATATTATACAGATTACATACATTAAACATTTTTAAGAAAATTAGGTACTTTATTTGAAATTTCCAGTCTGCCTTATCGTGTATTCTTTACTCTTTCCATCCTCTTGATATTTTAAATTTGTAGATTCTTGTTTTTTATGCAGTATTTGCAATACATGATGATACTTTTTTATTAGAGAATGCAATACTGCTGTGGGTAATACTGCCTACATTAATAGCAGTAGAACGATATCAGATAATCAAGAAATAATTTATATTGTAATTCATCATGCAACATCTCGAGAGGATATTCGCAAAATCGGTTCTCGTTATATTCTATATTTTATCAGTTTGTATTTCCGTCGTTCAATATCTGATATGTATATTTACTAAATTACTAGCGGACCAACAGCGCGATGGGCGATACATTTCGCGCACTATGCGTATATCAATTAACAATTATTCTGTTAAATAATTTCAACATTTAACCGTTAACGCCAATATCGCTATTAGTCTATAAACGCTCACGCATACATCGTGAACAAGCAAGTTCTTCCGCAAAACGCTAGTACTTTATTGACACGCCCCCCTCATTAAGGTAGCGTGCGCTAAACGCGATAAAAACGCCGAGACCTAATTTCCCCGACAAGTCGCGTTAAATAGTTGCCTTTACTCCTTGGAAGGCCATTATTTCTTAGACGATTACGTTATCACGTTATGACTCTGGCCGCTCGCGTATCAATGTCGAGAATCAAGGACGATTAATTGCGCAAGGTTAGCTGCTTAAATTAGCCTACAGATTAACCCTTTCGCGCTTAGTACCTACTATGATGGACATTCCTTCCTTCATTTGCAATAAGCTAGCATGTTATGTAGAATCGTGCGAAGTAATACTGAGATGTCGTCAAGATATATTTTTTTAGCAGTTAATTCGCAGCTAGCTTTGAAAAGTCTGAAAATATAATTTATATTTACTTGTAAATTTTTAGAGATTATTTAGCTAACGTAAGAGTCAAAAAATAATCAAAAAATGTAAATTCTAAACGCATTTGAAATAAAAACTTGTTTCAAATTCAAATTTTCCTCTTAAACAAAGACTCGAAGATTTGACAGTCATAAACACATTTATTATAGTTTGTTCTAAATCAGACACCAATTATGGTCGCCATCACCAGCATAATTAATTGAAGCAATACTAACAGCTTCCATTTTGGCGCGATGATACCATGATACGCAGTCCAGTAATAATTAATGAGCTAGAAACTTTGGTTGTTCCATCAGCCGCAACAATACGCACCGATGCGGAGCGTGGTGAGGCAAGAAGATGGCGTCACTCATTAGGCAACAAGCACGGTAGATGAATTATTAGTCGAATCATTAGTCGACTTAGCAAGTACGTGACAGACTTTAGGCAAGCCACGCGAATGTGCTGCATTGCGCTGATGAGCTAATATGTGCATATATATATGCGCGAGTAACAATGTTCTTCATTCATTAGAGAATGCGATGAAATATGCTACACTCGAATTAGCGAAACACTCACATCAGACATGACATATGTAAATGATATCGTATCATCTAAAACCTATTATAAATTAACTCGCATAATCGATAATTGTGAGAACAAAATTGGTATTATACTCGTAATGAGATCTACGCAATAATAAAGTATCGAATTTTTTTATACCTTTAGCCTTTTACATTTAATTTTAAAAACGTATAGAGATAAATTTTTAATAAACCATAATAAAAACACGACCCAATTAATATACACCAATTTTAAAAATAAAACTTGTATCAATGAAAAAATTCTTAAAATAAGGAACAATAGTAACAATTTTGTTGGCAATTATCAATATTAAGATAATTAAAAACCAATATGAAAATGTGAATAGCATCTATCAAACACTTACTACAATAAGTGTTAATCACATCTTCATATTTTTTGTATTTTAACATTGACAATCATCAATAAAATTAACATCATTTTTTCTTTATTTTAAGGATATTTTCACAAGTTTTATTAAAATCGGCATTGGGTAGTGACGCTTGTAAGAAGTATGTTAATAATATTTTCTCATTACATATATTTTGTTTCTTCAAAAAACTATTGGAGATCATTAATTTAAAACTAACATTTCACATAGTAATCTGATAACACATACTCTAAAAATTAAATAAGAAAATAAAAACGACATACAAGCGAAAACAGATTGAAAAACGCTAAGTGCGTTTTAGAGCAATTTGTTGCAAAATTACGATTTCCTTTCAAAACGATAAGAAGTCTAGCTGTAGCAATTTCTACAGTTTTTCGCGCGAAAGCGGTCGGTTTTCACGAATGGTTTCAGCGGAGCGAGGCGGTACGTCATTTCCTCGTAATATCCATCCTTTCGTTCTCTTTTCTCTCTCACGGCAGGCTTTTGTGCCGATTGTCGTATACGCGCGGGTACGATATATACATATACTGTCTGTATGTAATAGAAGGATCATACTTCGAGCTATAACTTCTATAATCAAGTGACAGTCGACAAAAGAGATATAAGAAGCATTGGAAAGACGAATAAAATTGGAAGCAAATCATATGTCGGAAGTGCGACATAGAACAAAAAGAGCACTTTAAGCGAAACGCAGAAACTCCAATGTATATCATTTTTCTTAAACTGATTTTTCGCATGTATGACATACGTATAATTAAAATATTTTTAAAGTTATCGTTTCTTTATTATTTATCTATATATATATATATATA
>NW_017305705.1:1261124-1268079 GCF_001594115.1 Trachymyrmex septentrionalis
TATATTGTATTTTAATACTTTTATATTTTTAAAATCATAATGTATACTTTGTATTTGTTTATAAGTTCATTCTGAAAAGCTTTAGATTGTTTGATAAGTATCTAATTTACGATTTTTGATGTGCCGTGGAAATGAATAAATCCATCACATTTCATGCTAATATTTTTCTCAAAGAAAGAAAGAAATTTTTATATTTGATATTGTAAATTGTTTATAGTTCGTAACTATTCCCGTCAACAAAACAGGAGTGGCTATGAACACTTTAGCACTCGTAAAAAAGCTACAGAAACTGATCGATTCCGGCACAATCCGGAATATGCGAGGGAATAGACGTTTCTGATTTCCAGTAGTGGAAACAGACGATGACGTCAGACACTCACTATGTAGCATGCCGATAGCAATATCTATAAACGACGATTGTAAGGTGTAATGATAGATGCGTTTGTCAATATGTCGACAAATGGCTTGAAAAAGTGTGAATTTTCGAAAGGTATGAATTTTTTAAACATATTACACTTCCAGAAGGCGATTTAGATTATATATATGTTTAAACAAAGTTTTTATTTCAAAATTTAACCTATCAAATTATGTAATATTCTAGAAATCCAGGGACATAATTATAACGAGAGAGAGAGAGAGAGAGAGAGAGAGAGAGAGCAATTTGCTACGTTTTGTAACTTTCTTACTGCAAAAAACGTATTCAATACAATAACGACGTAGGGAGTAATTAGAAAATTCTCTCGGGGACGATATCGTCGAAACAAGTAAAGCCGATAAATCCACGACTACTAATCCATAGGCAAACGTGGTCATTCAATTATCCCTTACCCGGATCGTTCTCTAGAGATCTGGTCCCCGAAGATACGACGGGCGGATTGGCACTTGCCGTGAACGTCGAAAAGAATGGAACGATGGTGAGGAAGAGAGATACGTCGACTAAAACAAAGATTCAAAAGCGAGCTGTCGGTGTTGGTAAAAGCGGTATGGCGTTATCATTCTTCGTCGTTATATACCGCAGACCGTGTCCCGTTATCACGTTTTATCAGGACCTAAACCGCTGAAAACCACCCTTGCTCTCACCACTGTTTTCGTGATAGCTCCTCTCTCTATACGCGTTTCCTCCGGTATGTTTACTTAATTCGATTCAGTGCCGCTGCACAGCGTAATAGAAATAATGAAACTCATCTGACAGAACGAGCTCGAGTTGTTGTCGCGATAAAAGTACAGAATGAGAACAAGAGGGGATGCGAAGGATAAGCAAACGAGAAGAGGAGTAAGAGCGGTAAGACTGTTATATTGTATGATATAAAATAATTCTCGTGTTTTAATATATAATATGTATGTATATGGAGAACAGTGGCGGGATTTGGTATTTGCGGCAATGAGCTTTCGAGTTCCTAACGCCTAATAATAATAATAATAATAATAATGTATATGGAGTATGCCAAGCACTTCATCATTCATTTATTACATATGTCAACACAGTTGATAATCGCGCAAGCGTTCTATTTACAATTCTGGAATAATGAGTCAATAATGATGTAACTGTCAAGTGTGACGATGCAAAATATGAACAATCGTTGTGTACTCAATTTCATAATTTTATAACAGTTAATAACATAGAAAATATCATATGCCAAAAATACAGCAGTTTTGTGCTTTACAGTCATATTTTGATTTTGAAATTTATAATAAATTGGCGAAAAAAACATGATCTTTAAAATAAACTAGTCTAAATAAGATAATATAATATCAATAATAAATATATCAATAATATAATTTCAATAATAATACAATATAAATATCATAAAAAGATTTTGCTAATAATAATTATTAAAACTTGATAAAAATAAACACAATGCTAGAAATGAGACCATTGAAAGAAAATGTATTTCCAAACACGTCCACAATTTTTCTAATCTGCGAGAAATGAAACGTATAGAGATTGTTTCGCTGGAGCACCGGACTGAATGAGTGTGAAAGAAGTGAATTTGAGGAGAAAAATAGCTTCCCTTAGGGACATAAGGATCTTTAATTTTTCTCCGTTATGTTCGTACGTGCTCACCTCGCTCTTTTAAACTCTCTTCCAAATCATTCAATTTGCATGACATCTTAAAATGTGATAAATATATAATATGTTGAAAATAATTTCTTCTTTTGGTTTACAACTGAATAAAATTTTAAAAATTTTATTATGTTTTATTTCCTTTGTATTAAAATAAAATTTTTTTTAATAACACACAATATGTGATAAAAAAAGATTTTTAAATGCCAACAAAAATAAATTTAAATAGAATATGTAGCAAATAATAAATTGAAATAAAATGTATAAAAACAATAAGTAAAATGTACAAAGAGCATTGCTTGTATTCTGCTGTGTGTTATAATTAACGCAAATCCATTAGTTACCAGGTATATATTGTGTTACTATATTTATTATTAATTTAAAAATGCATATATAATTTAAAATGCAAAAGCATTTAAAGACAATTGCGAATCTTTCTTCACAAATTCCTTCTTTTTGAAACAATAGGAAAAGTCGCCAATAAGTTCGACTGTATCGTATTTCACAAAAGCTTTACTTGTTAGATTTTTTTTATTCTTTTCTTTTACTGTTAAATATTCTCTGACAGTCGCAAATATTTCAGAAGGAAACAGGTGCGCGGAACTCAAGGTTGCAAATCCTGGGCGAGATGCGACATTCGCAGAGAGCGTGTCGTGCAACTTTCTAAGCACTGTAGTACTTAACAAACTCGTGAAAATTTTTCATTTTTGTACTTGTTACAAGGGTGACTACGGAGCAACATACGCAACGCGCCCGTTTTTTGTCGGTGCTGTATCATGAAACCTGTACGACACGGGCTATATGCTGTAGGTAACGGCTGCTCTCACGAAGCGACAAATTTGCAAAAGTCATACAAATCGCCGTTGTACACCTGTACCCTGTCGGATTCTCAAAGTGGAATTAGTCGAAACTTTCTTCAGACCTCCGCAAATCATTCCCACCCTCTTCCATCCAGGCCATCCGTTACGGAAATCCTACTCCGTCGCAACGAATTTCAACGGAGACGCTGGAGAAAATGGGAAGAGGGGAAACTCTTGGAAAGAAATGCCTCGAGGACTCAAGACATATTTCGTCACAGGATCCCTTGAGAGATGCGACCTGTTCGGTATTTCTCCCTCGTGAATTAACACGTACCTGCGTCCCTCTTTCTCCCTCACACCTTATCACGAATAGGAGCAACCAATTTCCGTCATATCCGGACGATCCGTTGCCGCAAACGAATGTTTTGTTCTTTGCCTTTTCTTGACCTCTATATACGTGGTCGGCCGAGCTAAAAAATGGGAAGATGGCTTTTCATTTTGTAAATACACACACACACACCCAGACACACACGTACGTGCAGGTTCGTACGTGCAGTACGTGGCATGAGAAAGGCAAACTCCAGGAAAACGGACGAGGCAGACGCATAAAGCTTCAGGCTGACACTTGGAGAGTTCAGCAACCCTCCCGCTATAGATTGCATCCCCTTCGCTGTTCACATCGACCAGCTCTTCCCATCTTTACTCTCTCCCCTTCTCTCTATATCCTCTCGTGACTGCAATTCTTCCCCCGGTGATCGGCTTTCTTACACTGTACCATCCACCTTTTTATTAGCTGCTTCGCTGTTTATTCGGGCGAACTGACTACGCGAGCGGAAGCTCGAAAAAACAATGTCTATTTCCTCGAACTTTTTACTCTCGCTACATAATACGGTTAATCTACTTCGACGTAGCCTGTGGAAATATTTCTTTAACGACCGCATACACAAATAGGAAGACAAGAAACGAAGCGCGACAAGATTTTACATTAATTGTGGAGTACCCTTCAGGAAAGAGAATACAGATGAGAAAGAGTAGATACGGGAGAGTAAGGATGACAATTCACCCGAAGTTCCCTGGAGATCGTGCGAGCATGTTGCAGAACTTGAGAAATTATATCTACTCAGTAGCTAATTCACGTGTTCGCAAACTTCGAATCCCTCGAACAATCATGCCATTATTGATCCACTTTATACGTACCTGCGTTTCAAAACGTCAACATAATTTTATAAAAAAGAAAGAACTATATCAAGAATTTAATATAATTACAACTTTTTTTTACAAAATTTAACTCGTGATATTACTGCGGTAGTTTAGTAGAATTAGCGTTTCAAGAAAAATTATTTCGGCGCGCGTTTTAAAAAACTACATACGCAGTATACAAATTTGCACGGAATCATACAAGCATTTAAGATCCAGTTCGATCGTTTAAGGCATTGATTTCTATAATTTATTTTATCATATATTTGGTTCTATAATATATTATATTGTTTTTAAAATAAAAATTTAGATATTTAATTTTGTTAAATAAATTATTATATCTTTTTAATCTTTTATGTGAACTCCATTAAAAAAGTTTCTATGTTTCATTTTTAAAAATTCTATTTCGCTACTACTTATATGCTTTTCGCTAAATTAAATTTACCCAAAGTAATTTATACTTTTACCAATTACTTTAATCGATTAATTTGTAATCGACAATTTAAAAAGCTATGGCTACAAAGCCACTAACGAAGGACCTGTTACAACTGTTTAAAACCTATTCGATTATCTTTGAAATATATTGTTAAACTAAAGTTTAACATGCATATTTTTTATATTGGCTCAATCTTAGATTAATCACATCGTTTCGCTGATAATTGATACAAATAAAAAATAAGCATTAGCATTAAGAGATTGTTTCATTTCTTAAATATGACGATGATTCCTTAAATATTAAGCCAAAATAAAAAAAAATACGTGTCTCTTTGTGCAAATTTTTGTGTTTAACATATTTCAAGGAAAACCAATCGATTTTGGTTATGACAGGCTCCTTGTGAGATATAAGCGATTGACTCGTTGAAAATTTTTCACACGTGTTGAAAGTAGTTAAAGCGTTAATTATCTTGTGCAGAGTTAACCGTTCATTCAACACACGTATTCGCGGAACAGCGAAAAATCGATTAATAAGAAAAGAGAGAAGGGCAGCGAAGTACATGACAAGAAAGAGGAGAAGAACCTTTCCGGAAACTCTCGAGAGATCCTCCCCCGTTGTAAAACTCATGAAATCAACTCCCGTTTGCGATCTTGGAAGAGTCCTCGTTAAGAAACGTCTTTAACGGGAATGACGTCGGCGATGTCGCCACGAGAAGATCGAGCGAAAAGCCGAGAATCTTCGTGACGAAGCGTTGGAAGTCCAGACCGTGCTTGTGTTCTCTTCTGATGGCTCGGCAAAAAACTTCTAAATAGCTTTATTATGCAACAGAGCAGCCCACATGCAAAAACGTTGTAAAACCGCTTGCATTAAAATCCGAGAATTTTCCTATTTTTGCTTGAAAAAGTCATGCGAAAGGAACGCCGATAAGGCACCACTTTTGGGTACGGTAGGGCATGAGATGCATTTACAATTTTCAATAACATCACGTTACGACGTTCACTACCACATATAAAACATCTCTGGTCAATTGCTTTCGTTCTATGAATAGAACTTGCTCGTGTATTCACGAAAATCAATTTAGTTCAACGTATAAGTGTTACTTCGTTGAATAATAATTTTCAATAGAGCACAATTTTTTTTTTAATACATTAATTCAGCAGCGTTGAGAAAAAATCGATTCTATTCCGTGACCTCTTGAGCAAAAATCGCATCGAGGATTTCCTTTTGCTGAGTGGCAAATTCGCGCCGTAATCAAGGGATTTATAACTTTTTTCTTCGCAAAATTTTGACGCGCCCAAACCCTCGAGGATTTGAATTAAAATTCTTAAGCCTGACACTGAGCTCGATTTGACGTGCAATTGCAGAGAGAGAGAAATGCAGACAATTTAACAAATAAAATCCTCTTGAGGATAGGAGTAGCGCGCTCGCACATACAATTGGAGAAAGGGAAATCGGGTCTCGCTCTCTAACGCCTCGGCAAAGCCTTTCCCCGATTTTATTTCACGAGCTGATGCACCGCGAATAACATCGTGCAAGACTGCAACGAAGTCGGAACGAGTCGGAAAACAAAGAGACCAGGCGTCTAGGGATTTTAATCGTGCTTTAATTAAAATTCGAGGTAGCTTCTCACGTGGTTTCGCAAAAAGGATGCAAACGAGAAAAAAGATACCTGAGCAAACATTTTTTTTCGTTTGGATAGAAACTTCATACGAACGATTCAGTTCATCAAGGACATTACTCTAACGACGCGGTCGCAAATCTTGATAGTCGCGAAAAAAAGACGAAAGCTCGTACCTTCTCAAGTTTTACCTTTAAACTCTACGATTTCATGAAGCTTCACGCGCATTAATGTCTCTGATACGTGTCAATGTCTCTAATATTTTATTTAATATAACCGCACAGTAATGTCGAATTTTTAAGTATGAATAAGTTAAAATTATATTTAAGATAATCTTTTCACAAACTTGCAAAATAAAATAATGATCAATTAAATTTTAGCCGAAGAAGAACTCTCTTTACAAATTGGTCAAAGAGATCACTGAAAGAAATGATGAAATATACTTGAAGAACTCCATATATATTACTTGTAAAAGGCAGAGAAGTACAATGTCATTAGGTTCTTCTAACTAAAATCTTTCGACGATTGTCTTTTTTGGCAAAACTCACAATGACTTTTTCTAAACATCAATCATCATTTCTGACGCGAAATAATTGTCTTTCACTGTTGTGGCTGAACGCATTGATTTTCTCTGTTATATTTGATAAATTATGGCTAAAATAACAAAGCAATGTTTACACATCTGCGACGCATGTATAATCAAGAATATATAATCAAAACACGTGCATAATTGAAAGAATCAAAGAGAATAATTTAAATAATTTAAAAAATCGGAATATGAAGTTAACGCATGAGATTTCTTTATTTAAACACACACACACACACACATATATGTATAT
>NW_017305705.1:1268153-1292790 GCF_001594115.1 Trachymyrmex septentrionalis
ATTTACTAAATTTTAATATATATTTCTTTAAATAATATTAATTGTAAGTAAACATTTACTTACAGCAGGTAAATATTTACTCAATACACAAAATAATAATTAAATTAAATTAATGGTTTTTATATCAAATAAATATATATTTACATTTAGTAAATATTTACTTAGAATTATTCAAACAAATCTTTATTACAATTTTTTTTTCAGTGTAGACTTTTCGCAAACGACGTAATGATTTTGTTATTTTTTAGACACCATCGGGGAAATTAATGTTTCTAATGCAGCTGTGTTGTTAGCGCAAGGATTAATTCTGTTTCGAAAACGCGCACGCTCGTTCTCGGACACCTTTTGATTTACAACACTCCCGCTTTACACGCTTACACGCTTCTAGCTTGAAAGGCTCGAGCCAGCTATGACTTCTGAGTCCTCTCCGACGCATCAATCACCCTGTATTGCTCGAGAGGATCCCACCACTGGCACATCTCTCCGCCGATTCGTCCCCCTGTTCGCTCGATACCTCGCGATCACCCCGAGTTACGATGGAAAATCGCCGCGTGAGTAAAGTTGTTCTTAACAAAGGAACGCTGACTCGGCCATTATGAAAGAAACACGGGCTTTCAGCTTTACCCATTTTCAGTAACGGTCCTTCAATTTGTGAGGTCGATCGCAAGAGATCTCTCAATGAAAAATAGACGTTACGCAAGAAATAACAAATTCATTTTACATTACATAATAATAACGATATAAAATATTGTAACAACTAAAAAACCATGTGTATTCCTAAAATGTGTTGGAGGTAAAACAGGAGTAAATAGTGAGAACACAGGAAGGTAAATATTTTTAAAAATAAAACTTGGTAGAAAGAATCTTCAAAATAATAGCAAAATATATCACAATGTGTTCTCCAATCTAAATGTATGATAATTAATAAAATTGATCATATGCAAATAATAGATTTCTAATAAAATATATAGAGAAACACATAACGTTTCTTCTTGTTTTAATTTGTAATTTTTTTCTTTTGTAATTCTTGTTTTAATTTTGGTACTTCTTGTTTTAATTTGTAGTTTTTTTTATATATATATTACTTTTAATTCTTTAATCATAACAACATATGTTAAATTAGTATGAGTAATGTATTTGACGAATGTATTTAACACAAAAAGCATATTATAATACGTATACGATCGAACAGATTTTGGGAATGAGCTAATATCTGTCGAGTGTCGAATTTTATTCGAGAACCACCCCTATCAGTTTCCTCCGTGTATCGCCCTTTCCTAACATTCAATTTTCTTGACATTCCCGTAACTACAGATCCCTTTGTTGTTAACCTACCCTTCTTATGTCTTATCATCGCTAATCATCATAAGATCATCCATGAAATATATCAGACAATACATGTCATTTCCAAGTATCTAATGACATTCGACACGTTAAAACAACGTCGATATTGTATCGATGATTTTTGTAATGCGATGATAAACGTTAACTTTCCTCGATTTGATTTATCTTTGTTTAGCCAAGTCAATGTATTATTTTTAGTTGTATTCTTTAATAATGCGAATCGTAGATTATAGAAACGTTAATCAGCAAAAAAAAAACACTTTGATATATACAGCGTTCTATAATTGTTTTAATCTAGCGTAAAAATCAAGATCTGTCTTTTTACAAAACTATACAAAGTATCTCAATGAATTAGATTAATTTTACATTAAGTTTACGTCTTTCTCTGTCAGATCTATTTACGCTTTATGCTTCTGTCATGTACATTTCTGTGACAGCTAACCATTCTATACAAAAGATAATCGGATACGTTGAAGAATCTGGAAACTTTATCACGTACGGGCATTGACAAGAATCTATAGTTATCATTTACTTTCTATTCCTTCCGTTTCTTTGAATCGAGTGATGTTTCCACCTCAGTAAGAGATAGCGCGTGATTCTTTTGAGAAGCAAGATATATTCGAAGGGAAACGAGAACATAATATAAATAAGTAAAAAAAAAAACATAATAGCGATTTGTACACACTAAAGATTGTGTCAATAATGCGTTCAATTGGTTAAATCGCACAAAATAAATTCAGGCAATTTAAAGAAAGGCATCGCAGTAGATGAAAAATGATTGTCTTAGCGATTCCTTGGCGTGGTCAACGGTAGGAGATGGAGTTCAATAAAGCGACGTATAAATCACGCGATGGGTGCACCGAGTAGGTCATATAAGCGGAAGTGCATACGAAGTGCGATCGCTCCCGTAACGCCGTAAAGCGCATTGTTCACTTCCAGCTCGGCTGATCGTTGAGAGAATGTCAAAGTGCGTACCCATCCGTAGATCTCAAACAGCGAACGCATCCCTTTGTACAAACATCTCTCTGTCGGTCGTAATCCGTTTTTGATGAATCCTAAAGAATGCGTGCTTGCGAGACGAGATTATGCGTGCGACTGAATGCGATTTTCGTTTTACGGACGAATATATTTTGGATTTCTTATGTATTTCGTATATACAGTAAGTATATAGACGAAATCTACAGTATAAAGGAGAGATTTTTCATGTATAAATAAGACAGTAATGTATATAAAATCAGATTTTTATCAGAGGTTTATATGTACACATATATAATATATATATAATTCACATTGAATTATTTAAACCATTAAAGATCTAGCTTCAACCGGTATAGGTTAAAGCTTTTTGTTTATCGAATGTGTTTCTTACATTTACGGTCTAAAATAATATTCTTATTGTTGATCAAAAGCTTATTTTCTTTTTTAAAAAATAAACCTTTAACAAATTGATGCCTCTAATTTCTCTAATTACAAAAAATATTTTAACAGCCCTCTATTTCTTAATTGAAATTATGTTGAGAATGGCTATGAACCATAAGAATAAGATTAAATATAAATAGTAAGCAGAATATACACTGAAAAAAAATGCTGTTGATTTAATTAAAGTCTATAATACCGGCTGTTACTAACATAAGTGATTAATTCATATATATTTTTATTGACATAAAGGTATAAATTATTATTTCAATAATCAAGACCTTTATGTCAATAAAAATATACATGAATTAATTACTTATGTTAGTGACAGACTGTAATATAAACTTTAATTGAATCAATAGCATTTTTTTCTCAATGTATTAATAGGCGCTAAACAAAATAGCGTTTATTAATATATTCTGCTTACTATTTATATTTAATCTTATTTACATGTTTCATAGCTTCTCAACACAATTTCATTTAATTTATTACTCTATTTCTTCATTAAAAGAGATCCTATACATTATACAATATCATGTAACAAATAAAAAGAAACATTTTTGTTAATATTGTAGCTACCAGAATAAAATTTAAATAAAAAGAGCAAAAATATCTCACAATATTTAAAACATAATAAATGATTACGTGTTTTAACACTTTGATTGCTATCATTATATCATCCTGTCACATCTGTGTGATACGTATAATTTTTGCAAAGGTCTTATCATCTTTATAAGAGTAACAGTTTAATGTCCCAGATTAAAAATAAATTTATTAAATTTATAAAGAAATATAATTACATTGAAATAATATTGAAATAATATACTAAACTTATTAAGTTTAATGTTGAAATCAGCTTGGTAGTCAATAAAGCTTAATATTAACACATCAATTGCATTTTCTTTCTCCCTTTTAAATCAAATCAACTTTTTATATAAAATGTATATTTTGATTAAAATTATTGAAAATAGTTAATATCAACTAAATATAAAATATTTATTGAATTATCACAGAATGTCTGCATAATTATAGTGTAATGTGTTATAATTGATTAAATTTGGAAATAAATTATAATAAAATTATGATCATGGAAAATATAGGCTATTACATATCCACGTTTACATATAAAACGAAATTTATTACAGAAAATCATAATATCAAACGTGTCTTTGCAGATTACAATATGCTAAATTAAACTGATTTTACCATTGAGTAAGCAATATCACTGTTATATATAAATCACCGTTATATGCATAACAAAGAGAGAGAAATAGGTCGTTTTTAGTAAAGGACATTGATCCCGGAAGCTTTAAATACAGCACTATTTCATTAATCGATTAAACCGCGTCCGTGTTCTCTCAATCATATCTGCGCAAATCAAGAACGATATCTGTTATTAATATTTATCAGTATCGCAACGATTAAAGATTTGTGCGATAATTTCCTAAAAATTCTAATGAGATACTTCCAATTTCAATACAACGATATAACATATTATAAATAACAAAGTAGTTCTATCTTCTGTCAATTAATCATAACACGTTAATATCAATTTTTTAAAAGTTGTCTTATTTATATTTAATTATTAAATGTAGCCTAAAACATTTTAATACAAAAATTAAAATTATTATTCATTTTAATAAAAATATTTTCTTTTAATTTTATATTGACTGACACTTTCATTAATTATACCTACCCTATAATTTCCTACACTATACTGTGATAACTAATGAAATGCTTTTATCAGCAACTTTCCTCCCCAACCATTTCAATGACGTTGCATAGTATACTCGCATTATAAAGAGAATTATATTCCGATAAAACACTCTGATTGTTGATTATTTCCGGGTCGAAATTATTTACGTCGAAATATTATTCTCATTCCTTGGACGACGCTTTATTCTCATTAAAAATGAAACGTCCGCTTCTATGTATGGTCTGTGGATGAGAAGCAAGGTTTCTAGTTCTCATAGGTAAAACGAAGCTTCAGGTGGTCGACCTTAATAGCCCTTCGGGGATAACCTGAAAGCGTCAGTTTTGCGACTGTGAAAAAGGTTTCGCGAGTCATTTGCATGTATAAAATTCTTTAGAGCGCTCTCGATTCTTGTTCTTGATAAACCTCTTTTAAAGGAGTTGAAAGTTGCGCATTCCTGGCTAACTAAAGGATCTACTTTCACGTCCGCACCATTCGATCACACCGTTGTCAATATTTCATTCTTCTCGATATCGGATTTGCTAATGCACTTTCTCGTTCGTTAATTCGTTAATTAACCAGGTCGTCACATACTAGGGATTCTTGGTTCGCAGCCGCAAAATGCCAAGCCTTGAACTCTGGCAATTCGCCGATCGATACGATATGTGTCGCATATATGTATAGCTACACGGAGTTTCCAGCCTTGAGAATATACGAGAGACTTGCGGTCAAATTTTATGACTTTACATCAGCTTGTCGGATAATCCGATCTTAGAGTAACCATCTGTTTCGTAATAGCAAGGCCAAACCTCAGAGGACAGAAGTAAGCTAAGAATAAAACTGTCATCAAAGAGTAGTCATATAATAATAGAAATAGAGAATTTTAAAATAATTTAATAAATTCTTTAATAATAAAATTCTTTAATAATAAAATTAATTATTTTTAACAAATTATTGAACAACTCATAATAAATACAATTTATTTCAAATTCCGTTATATATATTTTATTAATAGTTCTATTAAGCTATAATTCCTTTTAATAATTACTAACATTATTAGAAAAATTATGCTATCTTTTTTACATTTCAAATTACATTTAACTTAATTTTACTTTTTTTTTACGAAAAAAAATTTTTTTATTCTGCTCAATTTTCAAAGTAATATATATTTTCATAATCCATTATTTCTAAAAAAATTATTTTTATTATAGAGTTCGTATTAATATAATATTCCGGGGTTAACACAACGTTCTATTAATTAGCATACTCTTATTCGCAATGTTATACAAAAAACTTTTATAATCTACTTTACTAATCTACTGTATTCATCCATAGAATTATAAAAAAAGGAAAGGTAATAGATTTTCTTCCTGTTCTGTGCATTTGCATGTGCATGTGCGTATATTTCTTTCATTTCCATTTTAAAATATTATATCATATGCTATTCGTTTTTTTTTTTGAATTGAGAAAGGAAGCATAACTGAACGTTAACAGAAGCCGGAAGGTTCCTGAAGGTGAATATTTCAAGAAGGATTTAAGGGATCGCCGATCTGAACGAAGAAATCAACGCAAAAAAATCGTTGAGATATTTCTACGACTTAGAGAGCGACCTAGGATTACTTTAAATTTCCTTCGTTTTTCCTCACTTTCTCTTTTCTCATTCACATTCTATCCGCATTGCTGCGAAATGTTTCTGTAAGAAGGTTTCGGTAAAGAAGCACGAATTTTTAACGTGAAAAGTCGAGATTGAACAAAAATAATTGCTTAATATATCCAGTTTAAAAAAGTATCTAAAAAATAGATTTTTATGCTACTAATTACAACATTAATGGAAAAAATAAAATAGATAATAAAAATTAAAAAAATAATAAAGATATTTTTCGCAATAAGTTATTTACAGGTTTTTAAGACTCTAATCAACATTATTATTAAATCAACAACCAAATAACTTAATTGTAAAATTATTATTCCATGACTGCGTTTTAAATTCAACAAATCGCATAGACGCACATTCTATAAAATTGATAATTGTATTTGTACATTCACATAAGAATACTGTTAACATTAAGACCGATTTTGTCCACAAAAATGGCACTTTTCTTTCCTATTTGATGTTTAAATACTTTTATATCTATTTCAATATCAGTTATTTAATATTCTTTCAATTTTTTATCTTTGACAACTTTTTTGTTTTTTTCAATAATCAGCGATAATAAATGACGAGACTGATATACTCCGATCAAAAATGTTTTAGAAGAGACTTGATAGTTCAAACAAACAAACTTGTGATTTGTTGACGTACGTGACATGTATGTATAAATCAATGCATAGAATAGAGATATATTTCACTCGTGATTCGATAAACGTACAATGAACGTGGACAAAACAGATTTATGTTGATAGCGATAAGGGCATATGCGCCATCACAAACGGGTTTTACACTGACTATCTAGGATAAACTTTCGCATTACGTGCAAACGATCAATCTTGAATAAAGCACACTCGTAACGGCAATCCAAGACGAAACGTGTTCAGTATAGTAACATTAGTGTAACGCAGCGTAAAATAACTCGGTGGATACAAGAAACAGTGCAAAACATATTGTAGAATTCGTTCTTATATTCTACATCGCAATACATACAATTGTAAAGGTCATAGCATATTGTAGGTAAAACAGGCAAAAATTAAAAGACACCAAATCTGAAATTTGATAAAATATTACAATGAAAATTCGAAAATAAAGCGACCTGAACTCTTTAAGATCAAACAAAAAGACAAATAAATAAATAAAAAGGAACCGTAATTAATCCCTAGTGCGCGAATTAATTGGCAATCAACCGCGGTTTACCCATGTTGGTACCCGCTTTCGACGTGCGCAAAAAAAATGCCACACAAGATTATCGTGCAAAGTGGACCCAGCGATCTGGTTACACATATTACTGCGATATTTGTTAGACGCGCAAACATCATCACCTATCTCGAATACCGAGCCAACATCATACTCTCCCGTTGAATACAGAGAGAGAGAGAGAGAGAGAGAGAGAGAGAGAGAGAGAGAGAGAGAGGTACTCGACTTGACGCAGCTCAAAATCGATATCGGTATCCATCGCTCATTCGCGGCTAGCGTATTCGTATACGTACGCGCACAAGGGTACACATTTTGTGCAAAGCCGAATAACAGCCTGTCATATCGAGGGCCAAATGGAAAATGTACAGTACGGGAGGTAAATCGACAAAAAACGCGACGATCCATTGTTGGACAAGCATACAGATTTAATGAATAGTAAAGCGTACTCATATACGAACTGTGGAAAGAAGAGTCTAGATTGAATCTTAAAAACGGATTCGTTGTTCCGTCATTTTACGTTGCATATTATTCTTATTATATTTCGCTAAAAATATTTCGCTGGTTTGTTAAAATTAAGAGAAAATTAAAATAAAAAGAACGATTTTATTAAAAAATTCAGTTTAGATAAAAAAGTAATTTTTTTGACTCATCAAAATAATTACATAAAACACTTAAGTATTGATGACAATGCTGTAAAAAGTTTTAATATTCTAGCAACTAATTTGAGTGTCTTACATAATTATTATTTTAATGGTCCAAGCAAAATTATTTTCAGATTTGTATCTAGCTAAATTTTTATTTTGTGTGTTTTGTAACGTGTCACGTATATATATAACGATCTGTGTGTGTTTAAATATTTTATGTAACTAATTTTTCTCACAAAAAATAATGAAAGCACCAAGGTATAACAATCTAAATTTCCGTATATTTAACTTTTATTTGTTTATTGTGCGAAACAAGGAAATATTCTTGTAATCAACGTCATTAAGGCAATATTCTCTTAAGGTGTCGCAACAAATTGCTGCAAAAAGCAACGTCGCGACGCCATATATTTTCAAATTGTTTACCATAGAAGCCACTGCGATAATACGTAACGACATGGAGCCACATAATTCACGTAATTAACGGAGAAGTAGGAAGTCGAGTGTGATAAAAGCCATAACATTTACGAAATGCTCTACTAGATCCATTCCCGGAAGTAATTGCGATCTGTAAATTGAAAAATCCAGACAATATTCATTTATTTTACGCTAGAACAACAACGAACTGACGTACAATTAATCTCATCGCAAGAGTGATTAATACACATTGCAAACTCAAAGGATGTTGATTTTTATTTGTTGCCTATATCCAAGAAATATGGACTGTTTTATCGCAATATTTTATTCATAAAATTTTCCGTAAATACTCCGCAAGTTTTTATCTGACGCGTCAGTTCGTGCAAATTGCCGATTACACGCGACCCCTATAAAAGCAAAACTAGAAGGTAGGACAAGACAGAGTTTATCGTCCAACATAATTACTCTCGTAACATGTTATATTTCCTCATCTCTAAACGTGCCAGACGGTGATGTTACGCCATCGTCAAAGCAAAATAAAATAGTGACTGAAAACGGAAGGTGACGTGTAACTCTGTTGCCTATATCTTCAACCAGGTAAATTGTTTCGCCAGCGTGGTACTGTTACGCTGAGAGATAGTATGTATAGTTCTCAATTAACCGCAGCTCCCTGTGACAAATAAAAGCAAAAGCCAGGCGAGACTTTATTGTGACCCCGTCTACTTGCTGGACAAGCGTGTGGTTGAAATTGAGTTAGATAAAGTGCGCTATATACTGAAAATAGAGACGCGAGGATGCATACACAGATACGATATTTGCTATCGACGCATCACGCCTCAATAATCATCACCGGAACACATAAAGCTGATGGGAATAGCGATTGCGTGCTCGACGTATCGGGAAGGCACTGGGCTGAGAGTTTCGATTATTCCACTGTTTCACAGCTTACGTGAAGTGGTTGAATGAAAATTGGAAGTTAAATAAAGTCATAATTTTTATCGTATCACAGAGTATTTTTCGCAAATCTTAGAAGTACAGTATTGCATTTTATGCATATAATCTTTTTTTGTATTTTTTATTATCATTTTGTAATTTCTAAATTATAAAATTTAATTCAATTTTTTATCTGTTTTTTAAAAGAATAAAAAATTGAATTAAATTTTATAATTTAGAAATTACAAACTAATAATAAAATATAAAAGAAGTAAAAAGTAATTAAAGTAAAATTACTGTTAATCATAATTAGTGGTATTATCAACACATGCTTTAAACGCATTTATGAAATTCACTAACGAGGTCAACATCAAACCATATCACACATAAAAGCAGCCGCAAAATACCCAACGGAGGTCAAACAAGTAGTAATGATCGGCTAGTAATTGAAGGTGCACTAGTAGTAACCTGCAAGGTGTAACCGACGACAGAGGCGACGGGAAAATGGTAGCAAGAGAGAAGGTGATGCGAGTCACGAGCAAACACTCCTCCTCTCGTCGCGGCTTCTTCCTCGTCTCCTTGCTTGTTCGTCTTGTTGGAAAGCCGGTTGAACGTGTTGAACCTCATGACTTATGGATCTGCACTGCACTTCACCGATCAACCCACCACCGGCGAAGACTCTCGACTATTTCCCACTGTTACTAGACTCAAGCAACTCCCAACTATTTCCACTCCTCGACGACACTGCCAACGATGCTACCGGGTGTCTCGTGCAAACGTTCTATATTGTATGTCATTCAACAAACAATTTCGAAATCTATACCGTTGGTACGACAGTCCGTATAACTTGTAATAGTTATATGATATAACTACGTAACTGTGTAATAAGCCATAATATATCATGATAAAATACTCTTAGAAAAATAAATATTATTTATTGTTGTAATACAAAGAGAATTTATCAAGATAATGAAATTATTTCGATTGATGCAAAATTTATAACACATTAATACACAATGATTAAACATCAACTAATTCGTCGTTTAATCCTAGCTCGTATTGCAGTAGTAACGGATAGCCTTGGGCGGACCTGTCTGACCAAAGCCGAACGGATCTACTACAACTCGATCCCATTGTCAATATTGCTCTGTTCTATTATTCCAAAAATTGACTTCTTGTTCCGACAAACAAAACAAAATACATTATATACATTGTGTATATATATATACATATGTACATATATAAAATTAATAGAATTATACAATATTTATTACCACGTATAAAAATACTGTTAACCTTGCTTTGAAATATTTCAATTTCACCTATCCTTCTTTACAATTAAAAATTAATGCCCATAAAACATTGTTTTCACAAGAGATACAGGGTATATTGCCTGTAGTTTGCGGACTCCAAACGACTGCTGGCTAAGCATGACACCTATTTTGTTTGCCGACCTACATAAGTAAACAGCATCTATTTGTCGCGGCTATGGTCTCCGCGGCCGCAGCCAATTTGTCCTGTACTCGAGGCGACTGCACCCTCGCTCTACGTTTCGAAAGCATTCCGTCGTTTTACGTGAGGCCGTGTACTTGCTACTGTGAAGGCGAAGGACGGCGAAGAAATTTATTGGCTCCCGAATGACTTTACAGCGAGCTATTCGCGTGGCGTCGTCACTTCCTCCCGTGAAATAGTTGGACACACAAGGAACATAAAAGCGAGAAATCGAGAGAATAATTTAAAAGGTCTCCGAAGACGTATAGCTCAAATTTGTTTAATAGTATACGAAATCTTTTTAATAATACACAATTTTGTTGAAATATTTAAAAATTTAACTAGATACAGATCTGAAAATAATTTTTTTGGATTATCAAAATAAACTTCCGTGGAGGAAGTTCAAATATGATGAATAAGTTTCAAAATATTTCAACTAACAAAGTTAAAAATTTCAACAACAAGTTTGAGAGTCCTACATAATTATTTTGACGGTCCAATAAATTATTTTCAGATCTACATCTAGCTAAATTTTTAAATACGATAAAATCGTTATTTCCGTGTTGAGATAACTGAACTAATTATTAATTATAAAATAGCTTTAAAATAAAACAAACGTTTACTAATAACGTGTACTAATAATCATTTTGCATTACAGCTGTTGGATTAAAGCATATCCGATATCGATGGAAAAGAAATAAATAGGAAGTCAGCTTTTTCAAGCGCAATGAAAGTCTGTTATGACATTGCCAAGAGATAAAAAAAGTATGTCTCCGACAGTAACAATGCCATCATTTCCTCATATATCCAAAATTATTAATCATTCTATTAATTTGCAATTTTTTTTAAATGACTAATTTCTCTTTTTTTAGTGATTTCTTAGAATTTTAATTGAGATCCATGCATATATACTTTCTTTGAATTTATTATATAACTGTGTTTATAAATTACATAATAATTCTAATTTAAAATACATTTTGAAACAAGACTTACAAATGGTGATTATGGAAGAATTATAAGGATAAATAACAAAATTCACTTGTACAAAAACAGTAGAAAATTTATCAAAAAGAATTGTAGAAATTACAAAATAAAAGAGAAGCGTAACAAAATATTTAAATATTAATAATTTATTAATAAATGAGAGCTGTTAAAAAAATTTGTTGTAAAAGGTTTGTTTATTTTTGCATACTAAGAATTATAAAACTTATAAGAGTGCTTAATAATTTTGGATATGGCTGTATATTTATGAGATAAATATCTCAAATTCATGGTGGTCTCTGTGGTCGAAAATGCTCAACATAATTTTCCGCAACATTGCTAACATAAAACACGTGATATTAACATAAAATTTTATGATTTCTGACGAATAGTATATATATACCTAAATGTGCATTATCTGTAATTTGCAGGCGGAATAAAGTCGTATTAATTCGCGCGATTAGGGATAATCTTTCGATAATTTTTCTGGTAAATAACTATCATTAAACTCCATTAAATAATTTCAATACTAAATTTTTGAAAAAGAAGTATGTTTGTTTGGCAAAAAATTATTATGGTCAGACGCGTGTTCTTTGTCAGACATAAATTTTCCATCATTGAATTAATGAAACATTTCATTCTAACTTATACTTTTCCTTGCTTGATATATTGCTATACTTCTAAAATGGCTAAATGTTCAATTTTATTTAATTAAATGCAAATAAAATTATACGCATTTTATTATCGACATATCCAGAATAAATAAATGTGACAAATATTCGCATGAATAAATAATTACTGAGTAATTTCAAAGAAATTATAAATTTCGCAAAATGCAAATCTACAAATTACGATAATAATAATTTTAATATATATATTGAAATTTTTTGAATAAGTGATTTGTGTTACTAATACAGAAAAAATACTAAAGCAATTTTTCTGTCTCAAATAATACACATAATAGGATCTCCTTCTTTTACATCCAAAATGCAATTGTTATTCTATGTATCCCAATGTAGGATTAACATCAATACTATCTCGTTACACATCAATATCTCATTCATGTTATATATGATTTCACGTCATTTGCACATTGCAGCATTGCCAAGACCGCGATCGCAATCCACAGCCGCGGCCGTGACAACATAAACACGTTATATAATATATTCATAATAATTCATTACCTTGTCAAATCCGCAAATAGATATTACATGCTACTAAAAATGGTTGTACAAAAAATTCCAAATAGTTACAAGAACTTTTAATTACTTACATTGAAACTGTGCAAATTTTTTGTTTGGTTGTAAATTTTATAATAAAATTCCGTTTAATGTATAAACAAAAAAATTAAAAATTGGAATAAAAGAATCAGAATAAATCAGCAAGAAAAATTACTTAAATCAATATGAAAAACTTATAAGCTCAAGAAACCATTAACGCGCGATGACGCTAAGAAAAAAGAAATGGTAACAAAAATGCGCTCGAGTGGAGAATACTGTCAAGTGATATATCATCTCGTGAAGAGTGCAATGATAGATCGCACTGTAGGTTACGACAGCTTTGTTATTGTTAGTGATTTATCGGCTTGACCGTAGTTTTAATCGTACTGCGTTTAATTCTAAAAAATAAAAATTAACGTTAACTTTATATTTATACCTGAATAAAATATTAATCAAAAGTGTGACGCATCAGTCATCATTAAATCAGTACTACGATATTGCGTCCCTCGTGACCAGTGACAGTTTGGTTATTTATTGAAAAGCTGAAATTACCGTTATACACAGTGATACTGATAATTTTATGGTTTGAATCATATTATGTAAAAAATTTACTACAGTACAAATACAACACATCATGGTGTTGGAATTGCAATATGTATCATATAAATATACTCGTGTTATACTAGCACGCTTTTTTTATGTTTTTCAACCAATTACGATAATCCAAATTATCTTCGTTTTTGTACAAAAATAGTCTTGATAAAAAAAGTACAATATGTGCATGAGAAACAATAATAATATAACTAGTTTGAAATTCGATTTTCGAAATTGAATTTCTATCATATTACTTCCACCCGATTTGCGTACTACATAGATAGATTCAAATTATTAAATTTATCGGTATTTCATAGCAAATATGATTGTTTTTATCTGTCTTTATCTCGACGTATATTTCTGATAGAAATAGATAACTCGGCAAATAAATGTCATCTATTTTATTTTTATTACGTTATACTTTTTGTTGAATTTTTCTGTGGAATTTTCACCGTATCTTTGACTTGTATTTTACATCTTCTGTTATTTTATGATATAAAATATAAATATCTGTTTTATTCTATTTTATCTATAATTAACAGATGTTTTTTATGAAACTACAAATACAAACTGTAAAACTATCAATTTGATTTAAAATATTTACATATTTGAAGATGATTAAAGCAGCAATTATATTTATGTGCGCAACTCTTAACGATGCATTTACTAACAAAATCTTCATTGACTTTTTGTATCATTTTTTTTGCGTTGATGTTACGATTGAATTGTAAAATCAACATTTATACCTATCGACGGGAACGAATCGAGCAATTGGAAAGCTTACTCGAAATGTCCCGCGAGACTCTAAACGCGAGTAAAAGGACTCGATCTATCGTTCGGATGATCGAAGTGCTTCGGAAGCGATAAGTGAAAAGTACGTCTGTACTTCGCAGTCCTTACTTCACTACCAATCGAATGCTTTCAAATATATTGCTGACATCACAAAGTAACTTATCTTGAGATGCATTTCCAAAAAGAAGACTCACTTTCGACTACCAAATGATTCATTGGATTACATCATGATTAATGAATTGTACGAATTATGCTACCTCACCTCTTTTTTACGTCTCTTTTCATGAAAAACATATTAGAATATTAGCATGTTATTATATTATGTTATATTAAAGAATACAACTTTTTTAAATTTTATTTTATATTTTAATTTACAAAAATGCATTTATATATCCCCTCTTTCATACATATTTATATTTTATATTTTTTAAATTACTTTTTTATTTTTTTTTTGCAGACACACAGATGCGTGCTTTATTCCGCTTTTATATTCACAAATCTGATTTCCAAGGAAAATGTAGAGATATTTCTCGCTTTGTCGATTCGACGATTCACCGACTCTTTTGCATTTTATTTTAAAGTTCGGTCAATTCTCCAAAAGAGACACTTTTCACGAGGTTGCGAATGTGCGCACCATCGTTGCGTTGTCGTCTCGGATGGAGACGAAAAATCCCATGGAAAACGGTCGCAGAAAAATGAAAAACCACTCTCGAATGGGACTTAATAAAGCGTCGCCGACGCAAAACGATAAAATGGCCTGATATTAAAAACGAAAATCACGCACGAATACACAAACGTTAATTAATTTGTGAGGTTAAAAATCCAACTAATTAAAATTTTTCAAATATTATTAGAGGAAAGCCCTCTATTACAGATAGGCGCCTAATATATAGAGATAGCGGCGTTTCTGCTAAACTAATAGATGCTATCTATTGGTTCCATCATAAATTTATTGTTCTAGAATTGAAAACTATTTAGTAGAAAATTCATTATTAGATCATACCTGTAGTCATTGTAAAAAAAGATTTTAGAATTTGGATGTCTTCAAGTTTCATTGAGGTGAGCCTTTAAACATTGTTTATTATTTAAAAATAAATATTTAGCAATAAATTCTTCATGTAATGATGAGTAAGATCGTACTAATAGAAAAATACGAGATATGTTGAATTGTTTAATTACAGAATTTAGATTTGATGATCGTAAAATCGTAAGGGGTGGAAATCATAATATGAGATACCCAGAGTATTTGTAATATAAATTAACCCATGCTCCCATGCCATAGTAAAAATCGTTGCTAAAGTATAAATGTTATTGTATAATAATAAAAACAACCGGAATGAACGTTTCTATTTCTGCGATGCTTGATTTCAACTATCTGAAGAGTTTTGGGTATAATGTATCGCATACTTATTTTTCGCGCACCCTTGTTTGTAAAATGAACTCGGTATCTCATGATAGGGGCCCTTCCTCTAAAAATTAGATTTTGAAACGTGATTTGAAAATGAATAAGACAGTAAAAGGAGAGAGGATATAAAATATCATTTTGCAATAAAAGTAAAGAAAAATCATTAGAATAATTTTTTGTTATCTAATATTATACCAGAAAGATAAAAAAACTATACATAAGTAATTTAAATATATTGCACCCATGGAGTATACTATAAAAAACAAAAATTTAAAAGGTTATAAATCGATAGATAAATAAATAAATTTTATTTTATTATTAGAACAAAGAAATTTAATAAAAACGAGACAAGAGAGGGATGTAAAATGAAGAAAGAAACATCCTAAAATAAACCAAGTATTTTTAAGAGATTAAACACATCGAATGGTATATTTATATGCTGACTGTAAGAGATGTTAGATAACAATCTGATGTTCAGAAATTAGAAAAAATGATTACACTCTGTAATATTAATTTTATTAATTAAAAAAAATTAACGAAACATAAAAATTTACTTTGTTTCATCTCTCTACTTAATTGTTAAATAATTAAAAGTAGTAATATGCGCAGTTATCATATACTCATTACTAAAATTTAAAGTAAAATATTATAAAATATGTCATCATTGACAAATTCAAATTCTTAAACGTATTGAAACGGTATAACTAAAATTGAGTTGATTTTACGATCACGAGATGTGAAAACGTTAGTCGTGTTTCTTAACATCTTGATCGCGGAAGAAAGTTTAAATAGGGCACGTTTCACCGTGGCTAGGATCTGGAACGTACGCAAGAAGGTCACAAACCAATCCTAAAACACATCCTACCCAGCTGACATGTATATAAGGACTAACCCTATTTCCGAATTCAAAGAGCAATAATAGTAATCGATTTATTGATTATTTACAAAGCGATATTCAACGATTTCATGAGACACTGCAAACTTTATCGCGGTGAATTTCAAATTGTTCTTGTTAATTAACAAATATAAATAAAAACGAGTTTTAGTTTTCGTTATCTTGCTCTATCCATTTCAAACATAATGCGCGTACTTAGATCTAGTTCTTCTTTTTATTCTTCTTATCCTTAAATCAGATATTATATATCTGGTATATATATTATAATCAGGTATATATATTCTTAAATATTTTTTGCCTTTATAATAACGCGTGTATATAGGTCGATGATATGACGTGAGTATATGTTATATCCGCAGTGTATTAAACGCTTCCGTGGGTTCGCTAAACCAGATTAGTCCTCTTCTGCGGGAAAAGAATTATTAGTTTTCCGGCTTTCAAGTTATATATGTCGGCTTCTCGAAATCACCGGCCATCTCGCGTGCGATGCTTAAATTTTCATGAGAATATTGATCTCTGCTCGCGAATGAAAAGAGACGAATGCGAAAAGGAGGGAAACCGTAAAAATGCACTCGACGCGGTTATAAGTATTGTCATTTTTCGCGTGAGTTAGTCTACTCAAGAATAATTAAAAATCCTCGTTCTTCTGATGCATGAACTCTCTAGATATTTTTTCAGTTTCATCTCAAATATGTATGTAAAATATGTCGCAGTATAAATAGCAAAATGTAACCGCCATTAAAGTGCCATTACTAATGAGAATTTATAAATTAATAAATTAGAAGTGTCATCAAGAAATTTTTATTAAACGCCTGTTTTCAGTTCTTTGTTAATAATTATCGAAATTATAATATCACTGTCTGCATAATATTTTGAAAAACTAATAAATAATACGTTATTACACCATGTGTAATATTACTTTGCTTATTAGCCATCTAGAGAATATTATTTTCGTCTTACCGATTAGCATATTTGTGATTAGGATTAAATCGCCTCTTGAGATATAATATCAAAAGTTTTGAAGACCAAATTAGTCTCGAAGTGGTACGAGAATTACATCTGGCAAATATAACATAGTTAGCAGCGAGATACGGGCAAGGATTTCGTAGGATAAAACTAAAGGATTATTCTTCCCATTAACACCTACTATAACCTTCTCACTATCTCCTTCCAAAACTCTCGTTTGCTTTCAGCGGGCTTAAGTCCTCTCGATTATTCCGGAAGTTAAATGAAGTATTTATTAAATTAAACACAGTTCTCTTCGTTAAAAGTTTTGTCAAGCAATTAATAAGATTTCTGAAATTTTAATGCTACACTACTCTAGCAGGTTCCAAATGAAGTTCTCGTGTATAATGAGCCGATATTATACTTTACGTAATAATAATAACAATGTATAATTACGCAGCAAGAACTTTATCGTAAACACTACCAAACATTTCCAATTTAATACACAAAATTTATAAAAATTTGTTAGTTACTACGTCCTCTTCGTACTTCTTATTTAATTATCATAATCACACTTCAGCGTAAAAAAAATTTATTTTGACATTTTGGATGACCTGCCCTGAATCATCCATGACAGTTCTTAAAACGTTTTCTTCGAAAGAAGCATTTAAAGGCCGATAGAAGAAAGTTACGAGTATAACCGAATAATATTCGAAAGTTGAGAGAACTCCTAGAACTAATATTGCCAATGGCAAAATGGAATTAGCGCGTAACTTTTTAAGTCTGACTCTTTGTTAATAACAGAAAACATTGCATAGAAATATTCTTAGAAATATTGTAGTATTGAGAATTCAACATGATGTACCTACATATGTTATTTCTAATTATTCATCTTAACATTTTATTATTTCAATAAATGTTCCACCCTAAATTATAAATGATATAAAGATAACACTTTACTCTGTTTAAATATAAGTATTATTGATTAATTTTCCAATTAAAATTAATAATTACATCAAGATTAAAAAAAAAAAGATAATTAATATCCTAATTCCAGAGAGCACGTTGATTCATGTATGTATGTTTCAAAATTTTTATATATTTCCTAAATATATCTATGTATATTTTTATTGTCCGTTTAGAAAATGTAAATAAAACGTGTCCTACTTAGAAATCTGATTGTAATCGAACCGCTGGGCATCATTTTTCTTGTCATGATTTAACCAATGCGAATCTTGAACTAATATGAGATATTGAAGCAGTAGTAATTTTATTATCTCTGAAATGAGAATTGATCACCCACACATCCGTCTCTGTCAGACGTTCTTTTCCGTCAACTCAGCTCATTTCTCCAAGAAATATAAAAAGATGATATTACGTTTCTACATTCAGGCTAAAAAATTAATATAATATACTATCAATATATATATGATATATTTCAAATTTTGTTCATTTAGAATTATAGTTAATTAAAGAAAAACATGTAATATATACATACATACTTACTATATAATTATATATAAAATTGTAGATATATGTAGTACAATATAATAAATAATTAGTAGAAGTGCATTTTTAATATAATAAATACAAATAATTTAAAATTAAAACTCAAGTTGTAAACAGTTCTAGAATTCCAGGTTACGAATACAAATAAAAACTACAAAATAAATAAAAAAAAGTTTTCTTCCTAGCAAGCGCAAACAACATCGTAAAAATTGTATTTAAATAGCTAAAAAGGTAAAGTAAGATAAAAATATCACATCACGATGGGAAAGCTTCCCTTATATTGTGATGCAGTTTTAAAACAACAATTCCAATACATACCTTTAAAATGTGATTTGAAATATGATGAAATACGATCTTAACGTACGCGACTTCACCATTTATACGGACGCACTTTCCGCTAAAATTTTGCGCAATTATACTCGCGCATTTAAAAGCCAGCGAGACAAATATTTGCAGAACATTTGTACTGCTCTGGGAAAAATATTTGTCACAAGAAGACGTAATTAAAGCGATGTAAATTCATGTGCACCGTCGTTCATATTACGCGACAAAAATAACGGAAATAATTTATCCTTCATGAAAACGGTCTCTCGGCTAACATGTATTACAAGAATAATTCATTATCAAGTCTGTGTGATCTGTGATACTTGTATTTCGAGACAATGACATGCGCTAAACGCATGATGCAAAGAGATGTATAGTGACATAAAAGAAATATATGTATCAACAATGATGTGATATATGACATCAATTTGTAATTTAATATTACGTATCCCTGAACTAATAACTCCATGATCAATGCTGCAGTGTTCTTTTAATTTTTAAAAGAAATAGGCACGAGAAGACATGCTTAACGAGCTTGTAATAAATATAACAATTATGAGCAATTATGTATTGGACTGCTAAAAAGATTCAAAATTAGTTTGGGTTTATGAGCGTTCATATCACGATGTAAATCAGAGAAAACGATTTATGAGAGCATGCAAGTCGGAATCCGCGATACGCTATCATCGAGATAATTCAGTATCAGATTTGCGATAGCGATATACCGTTTGCAACATACACTTATGCATACACACATAAATAGTCGTACTATAAGGGTGACAGTTAATCGTGGGATCAGTCGCACAGAGAGATTTGCACTTCGCATCAGTCTGTGCGCAGCTGAGGCAGTTGAAAACTAATTACTGTATCTGTACTAGTACAACTGTATACTTCTCAAATAAAAATTGATCGGTTATTAATTTTTCGTTTCACTTCCAATTAATTATTCAAGTTAGTTAAAATATTATAATTATTTAATTGTGTTAAAAATTAAAGTATAAAGTTTCTTTAGATACATTTTCCAATGACGATCACTTCAATGATGAGATATTTTTGTCAAATTATATAATATCAGTTATAGAAATTAATATTATACTTTTTCCTTAATAAATAAATTATCTAACATTATATATATATTTAATAACATAGTGATACTTGCAAAACCTTTCTTATACTTCAAACAGCAAGATAAAGCAATTAAAATTTAAATAGATATCTAATCGTTGGTAAAAGGTAAGGTATTATCTTGTCATTTAATTTCGGACTTGTCAAATTTTGTGAATGCGTCACATGGGGCCAATGAGCGCGAGACCTTTAATTATAATAGACAGAGACAAGATTCGATTAATACGCTGCGGGATGCACCTTGGATCATGCCAATTACTTCATGTTCGATTATGTGACATAGTCCGACAACGCGTTGTAGACAATTGAACGTGATTGAACAAATTTGTACTGTTGTTGCAGACGTGTTCATGAATTTGATACAATTTGACCTCTGCTTTGTAGTAATTTTGCGAACTAAATAATTTAAAAGAAAATCGGAAAGTAGCAAATTTATTTGCATACCAGCAATAATTTTCGCCTTGAATAGAAGTAACGTACTTTCAGTAAACATTCCAAACAAATTCTTTACTTTTTCATCATTATAGCTGCAAATTTACGCAGTACGTTGATTGGTTCAATTTAAAACTAAAAAATCTTTTGTAGAATTTTATAAATAAATTTTCCGACATGTTCAAAGTTTTATTTCCAATTTTATGCCAGCATAATAAGCAGTTATTTGCTAATTAGTGTCGTAACAACAAAACACTTTTGTGACATTTTAATCAAGTCTACACCGCTCAAATGGCTTACGGTTTATGAATAATGAATGACAAGCCACTGCTATTGCTTTTTAATTAGCGAATGATCTCTACAAATTGGAAGATATATATATATATATATATATATATATATATATGTGTGTGTATATAACATTAAAGAGCCAAACTTTTTTATTTATTTTATAAGTAGGATTAATCGTCAAAAAGCGCAAGTGAAATTGGTGGTCGAAGTGTAAAGAGAAAATTGCAAATGACCAGCGATTTTCAGTTCCAGTGAAATGTTGAATTTAATTCTGTATGCACGCGCCACGGATTAATTCGGTTGCAATGCAAAACAGCTGTTACTCTATGGCCACGTAATGCTTGCCACCGGGTTCGCTTTTCGTAGAACCAACGCGAAATTCCGGAAATTTTCACGGAGTTGCCGCCGGCGAACTTTGATACATACTTCCGGGAGCGCAGAAACCACCAAAGGGTGTAATTCACTAACCACGTGCATATTCGTCACTGATCGCGATACTGCCGTCATTTTACATTTTGAGTGATATTTCAGTAGCGCGTGAAATATAGTTTTGATAACTATATAAGCAATACAGTATAGCGCCGACTTGTAATTAATTCACTACAAAATCTTTATTATTCAAGCTAATAGATACAAGCAATCGACTAAATTAAATTAGAATTATTTTTCTACATTTTATTTAGTTATTTGAATTACACAAATTTTTTAACATTTTTTTTGCATAAAATATTTCTATAAAAATAAGAGAAATATCTAGAATAAGAGAGAAAGGTACACCATTTATATTCTAAGTTAATATTATAGAATAATATAAGCAATCAAAAAATTTAAATTAAAACAATAATTTTTCTAATATCAAAATTTATTTAGTTTAAATAAAATAAATAATCTCATAATTTATTTAAGAAAAAATTAATTTTGAGATTATTTATCATAATTACATAATTATATAATTTGCAGAATTAAAAATTCTTTAACCCTTATACATTTTTACCAAATAAAATGGGATGAACATATTATACCATATTTCGTAAACTATGTTGGCTCAAGATTGAAACTATGTTATAGATAACTTGCATCCTTCAGTCTAAAATGCCTTTAGTTCTATATAAAGGGTTTGAATTTAGATATAATAGGGCTGCGCGTGATACTAGAGTGAGAAATAATATCCTATCGTTATATTGAACCAAATTTTATAAGCGGTCTTTCAAGTGCTATGCGGCTAAACTTTGGAACAATTTATCGAATGACTTTTAAAATAAGACCTCACTGCTTTTAAAAATAAATTATATAGCTTTTTGCTAGGAATTAATGCATAATTAGCTTGTAGTTATTTTCTTAATAGTTCTTTTGATTGCAACATTTAGTCTTAAATCGTTTTTATTATATCTCTCTTTTTTAATTGTGAAAATTTCCTGCATTTAACAATATACATGATTGTATTTTTGTTGCGTTTGAGAGGATGTCTTCTTAAAGCGCCTAATAAATTAAGCTATCTATCTTTTTAATATGGCATACCTGGCTTTCTTTTTTCATCGCTTCTTCTACTGTTTATCATTTTATTATGAGTAAAGATGTATACATTTGTTTGATACCGTTACATTTCTTAATGTTTGACGTTTGATTAAAAAAAATATTTACAACATTTTTATGCAAGTAATTGAATTGAGTATGCCATACCCAAGTGTTGTTCCCACAGTGTGATAAATCATACAAATCTTGTAACGTTTTGCATGAAATATTTCCGTAAAAATAAAAGAAGGAATATTGTCCGTATTCATAGTCATAGCTTTATATTTAAGACTTCTTTAAATTTATCTTCAGTTCTACGAATTATTTTATGAGCTACTGAGCATCTAGAGATAAATTTAAGGAAGCCCTAAATATAAGGCCTGACTATAAATACGAGCATATATACATCAGAATAAAATCACATTGCGTTAATAGTTACTCTGTGTGAATAATAAAGCGTTCAAATAAAGTATAACATTCAAATAAAAATAGAAACTCAAATAGTGGAAGTTCTATTGTAATCGATATTTTTACAAAATAGTTTCTATACTGTACACCATGCAAAAAATACAATTATAAAAAGATCGGTTGTTGAAACTGTTGCACAGTTAAAATCTCGTACATGTCTTTCCAAAACGCCAATTCGTATAAAAGTTGACAATAAATTCAGTTGTAAGCCGCGCGGAGAAAGATTTTTATCAGCGTTATTAAACAGCGCATCGCAAAATTTATTTGCACGCGAAATGAATCGTTATTCAATGTAATTCATCAAATTGACTGTCCATAAAACAGCGAAGTGAACTCGCGCTCGTTTCGTTTTGTATTCACGCATGACTCCTGGGACGCGGTTACATCGACATCGTACTCGAGCGTGTTTTTGATTGCTTGTCTCACTGCTCGACTGTGTTAACCATCTGTTTTTTAAACAAAAAAACTGACATTCTCTCCCACAAGCTTAATAAATTTCTTTTGGAGTCAGAAATATTATTTAAAAAAAAAGTAGTACTAATAATCATCAGTAACATAAATAATATTCTCATAATTTCCTACAGAACTCGCAATAAATAATTCAACAGCTTGTCTTATTTATTTTTATTGTGATAGTTGTTTCTAATAAACAATTGTAGTTACAACACTTGTCGCATTGTGTCTACAATCTGAAATATATATATTTAGACTTTAAGTCTGTCAGTTACAATATTTAACCGCAACATTTATATATACAGCGCTATTCCTAATTACCTTAATTTTACTTATCTATTTATTTATTATTAATCTAAGAAATCTAATTTTTGAATTCTATTTGTGTCTATAAAATCGCTTTATAAGATATATCTAGGAAAATAGACTTACCCTTCATGCCGAGTGATGATCGCACCTTCCCTCGATGCTCGTTTTATGATTTATTCTTCGTTATACGAGCACCAATATCGACGTGTCCGAGAAAGGATTTCGCGACGCATAGAGTTCTATTTTTGACATGAAAGATGCGTAAGAGAGGAAAGGGAGAAAGAAGATGAACGACGCAAAGACGACACGAGTTTCACGAACGTACAGCACTTCCTGAAAAAACAACATGGATTATGGTTAAAAAATGGCAACAAAATAAGCAGAACAATGTTAAAATCGCAAAATTCAAACTCAAGTTCAAGAGCATTGATATAAAACAATAGGAATGATACATTTAAGTTACGGTTAATTGAAATATTCGAATGACAGTATGCACATTGTGTAAAATATATACATCTATATTACATTTTATACTTTAAACGAGGGGTATCATTGTTATTACAATCAGATTGTTATACTGCTTTGATCTAAAGAGTATT
>NW_017305705.1:1292890-1303347 GCF_001594115.1 Trachymyrmex septentrionalis
ATACATTTAAGTTACGGTTAATTGAAATATTCGAATGACAGTACGCACATTGTGTAAAATATATACATCCATATTACATTTTTAACGAGGGGTATTATTGTTATTACAATCAGATTGTTATACTGCTTTGATCTAAAGAGTATTTAATCTTGCACTAATTATTTAAATAAAAACATCGGGAAATTCAAAATTATTAGCGCACGTCTTTAATTCAATACAATTTAATTACAGTTTAATTACTCATCGCGTACACTTTATCCATTCTACAATATAATAGAGTAGGGAGTAATAATTCTCTAAGATCGTTTTCAAAATTTACTTCCATTTGCTTCTCTCTTTGTTTATCGTCTGTATCGTTTACAGCATTTGATATCAAGGGAGTTATTAAAATTATAAACTTTCCAGGTGTCAAGTCGAGATCGCATTGATATATGTAAGGTGAAATGGCGAGAGAGCGTGATCTCGCGTGATATATGCGTATCGTAACGTGGAAATCGAGGTTAAAGCAATACAATAAGCACTACTTTAGAAATAGTGGACTTTGTTACGTTTAATGATCGCGAATAAAACGAACGTGCGCGTATATGTGCACGTAATAAAATAAAATATTTAAAAAAAATCGCACGACATCATTATATAGTTCCATATATACAGAAAGGAGAAACACAGATACCAAGACAAAAGCCAGCTTGCAACTTTGCTCGTTTTAACAAGGTAATCAATACATTTTGTGAGGTTTGTTTGACACAATGTGTTGAAAGGATAAAGGACAAACGTTTTTTATTCGTTCTTCATTCCTGTTAGCGATATATGTGAGGAGAGGGAAATGTTTTATTCGAAACTTAAAATTTAAAAAAGCCAATATTGGAAAATTATATTAAAATTATACAAAAAATTAAAAAGTCCCTTATTCAAATATTTGTGTCATCTAAGTAATATCTACTATTTTAATATTCTTTTTCTTAGCCATTATCTTCTAAAGTAGTCTCTGAATACAAAGATAACCCTCTAATTATATTAAGCATTATAATGCTTGCACAAAGCTAGGCATTTGAAATACTTTTACTTAAAACGGAGTATTTGCTATACAAAAGTATTTTGTATTTTGTATTTTAGCAAAACATATGAAAGTATATATGTTACGTATTTTGTATTTAAAATCGGAAGATTGAAAGTTTCTTGTATTTCGTAATTCAAGCAATAAGATTAATTGTCAATCTTAGTATCTGAAATACAAAATACAGAATACTTTTATATGCTCTCATGAAATACAAAATACAAAATACAATTCACAAATACTTTTTTTTTAAATAAAACGTATATCAAATACGTGTCCAGTCCTGAATGTTTGTTATAACTTCATAAAGTAGTTAGCTTCTGTTCTTCGGACTATCCTGTACGAATAACTTGTCATCGCAAAGCATCACGGATTTGATTTCGTCTGATCACAAACTTCAGTCAGAAAATTTATTTCATTTTCAGCAGCAGAGAGACTCGTAAAAATTTTATTCTTTTGTCCACGGAGAGAAAAATTTTCCCCGTGGGAGTCGGCAACGTCTGCCACTGATAAGTAGGCAGTGGAAGAGAACTCCATCGAGATTCTCCCCTTGTTTTCCTTTTTTGGCGATGCTTCGCAAAATTTACGAGGATTACGTCGAGTCATTTTCGAGTTTCCCGCTGGGACGTAAAGCCGCCTCGTAAATTGGGATACTGTCCTCGAATTTTAGTCCCGAAAGGCAATGGAGGTAAAGACGTGGCCGAGGAGGCTTTACAGAATGACGTTATCGAATTTAAAGCAACCCATCCCTTTATAAGGCAGGAGAACAGAGAAATATCTATAACACAACACAATAACGATACCGCAAATTTAGTTTAACGTTCGCGCGTAGCTACGTGTGCATGAATATGTTCATCACAGTTCAAAGAGCATTGCGTACAAATTTTAAGATACTTGCACTACATGCACTGTAGCTTATATATACATACATATGTAAAACAAGATGCGCAAACTTTTTCCGAGTTTACGTTGCGAACGGCGAGTTTACGTCGGCACGTTTCGCGCCGAGGGTGCGGCTTGTTGCAAAAATCGCAGACAGGAAGTTTGATCGCGTCGTTCATGCTGTCGTGGCGTATTTACGCGTTCGTCGAAAAAATTTTGTCGCAAGGGGTGCACTGGCGAAGGGGTGCGCCCGCGAAAACTGCGAAGTAAGCTGGATTCCGGAGTCAAGCGGCAAAAAAACGAGATAGAAGCTGCCCGATACGCGATATTCGACTACCGGGATATCGCGCATACGCCCGGATAAGAGCCAAGTGAGAAGAGATGAACAAGGGGAAAGGAAAGAAAAAAGAATATAGGGATCGAAAAGAGAGAAGAGAATAGGAGACCGTGAGGTTGAGATATTCATAAACTCGGCATGGAACGGCGATGGACACGTCAGGGTGCCGGTTAGGACAAGGGAAAGTCGAACAACGATGAAAATTCGCGGAGAACTGGCAAATTTATAGAACATGGCGGCCTCTCCAAAAGTTGGAGATTTATCGGACTGATAGTTACAAGAGCGAAATGGCGCGCACGCTCGAAAACTTTTGCCTCTCCGTAAAAATATTTTCATTCGAGAGACGGAATGGAGCCCGAGCAGAACGAGCCACGAAGAAGAAAAAAGAAGATCCCGGGGAAGACAGAGACATCGATGCCTGCGGTCAAGACGTCGAAAAGTCGACGGACGAGAGTTTACCGAGGTGAGATATATGGATTATCGCTCGAGTGCTCGAGATTTATCGGACAAACCTCCCGAACGCGGAGTTGTTGAGGAGAGGTTTCCGTCAAAAACGAAACTGCACGCTCGACGAAAATATGTTTCGATGTGAAAGGAGTTGGAAAAAAAAAACAAGCTACCACGTCTCATGTAAGCACAATTTTGAAAAGGAAAAGCCGTAATAGCATGGCAAGCCGCGACAATGTGATTGTAAGGAGATCGAGCCTCCGTGTGAATCAGGAAAAAGTCGAAGGGATTTATGCGAACGCGGTAGTAAAGGAGTTACGAAGTAAAAACGTCAAAGTTTCAGATTTATCGGATCCGGACGAAAGAAATGTCCACAAACGGTCTCTATCCCGTATCGACCTTTTTCGCGTAGAAACAGTATTTTTAAACGATGGAAAAAAGGGAGCTGAAATCCGAAGGATTCGAACAAATCTCCGTCACGCCGTTGTCTTTATCACGATGTGACAGAGAGGAAAAAATGAAACTTTATATGTTATCCTTTGTAAGATTTACAGAGGTGATTGCGAAGAAATTGGTGAATTTGCCCAAAGCTCACGATTTATAGAGATGTAGAAATAAAAGGATCGACATCCCAAGGATCGATCCTCGAAAATTCTTACAGTAATGTCTTTGATCTTTGTTTAGAAACTTCAAAGTTTAGGATATTTAAATGGAAGAAAAGAATTCGAGACAAATATATACTCCTACACAAGAATCAAAACTTCCAATCATACCATTTTTATAGAAAACATTTCCTGTCACAGTAATATAAATGGAAAAGGTAAAAAAGATGTAAATTCTATGAATATCTTTTATTTCTTTCTTACAAATTGTGAGATTCAATTTGTTAGATATCTTGAATATTCCTGAAATGATAAGTTAATAAACGAATATATTTAATCAGTACTTTTAATTAATTTATTTAATATTCATTTGAAAAAAATTCAAAAAAATTATCTGTTTGTTCCTTTTATACGCGAAATGAAGTAAGGAGACGATATCTTTGAGACGTATCTTTGCGCGGAAAAATTCTTAGAAACGGCAGAGGAGAAATCTTACGACGAAAGTGCGAAAGTTCGAGACTTATCGAACCGGCAGTAAAAGGATCAACGTAGTTGATCTCAGAAAAGTATTTCACAGCATACAATAACTTCTCCTACTCTTCTTACTTCCATGAATATTTTCAAATGAAAGTACAAGGCAGAAGAAAGAGAAAGAGGAGAAAAGAAACAAAACTGTAAGGTACAGAATAAGTAATAAAATTTTGAATAAAAAGCTAGTTGAAGCAGATGGACAACATATTGCGGATAAAATTTTTATATATAAAGCAAACAGTTTTTACCCTATAATAAATATAATATACAAAAGCAATATTAAATGTACATGTAACATATATATGTATACAAAGATCTGAAATAATATTTATAATATTTTGATGTAACACTTTATGGTCGCATATTTTGCATTAAATATATAATAAAAACATCCTGCAGAGATACATTTTAAACTGATGTTGTTATTTGAGCACACTTGTGAGTAAAAACATAATAAAATAATAATATAAAATGTAAATGTAAAAGAGTACACAAACATAAATTATTTATCAATACACGTATATTTTATTTTGTAGAAGATTTTTTCATATGCTTTTATAAAATACAATATTCGTCATTTTCGTTTTTAACTATAGAATTCATCAAACTTGATGCACAAAATAATATATTATCGAAAAATAAAGAAATAAGTGTAGACAAATAAATTTTTAATATCGATTACAAGTTTAACATGAATATTACAAGTTTAACATAAATAAATCAATCTTACTACCTACAGTACAGCATTGCGGATAGCTACACTTTCCCACAACAATAACGACAGAAACGAGCAACGGAAAAGCGGAAGAAATGAAGGATAAAGGCTTGATGGAAGAGAACGCGAGAATGTGTGCGGAAGAATAGTTGAGCAACAATACAGCACAAGAGAGTGCAAAAGCGGATCTATTCGAAAGAGGGAGTAAAAGGGATCGCAGATTGTGGGAATTTCCGGTTCTCTTGCATCCGCGGTACTTATCGCACGGCAAAATCAGCGATACAGAGTAGCGTGAAACCAACGTTCCGCCGAACGTCGCACAAATTTCCGAGATTTTCTGCCGAGCAATCGAACACGCTGAAAAGTCGCGCGGCAGATTTCTCCACCCCGGATTTATGGATGAGGCTCTGACTCACAGATAGATAAAGTGTTCCGTTTTCCTCGAAGACGGTCTAATAAAATAATATACGAATCTATTTTGTAGTATAACAGAAATTCTTAGTGTGATCAATTAATTATATAATTAATTGAATCTCAAAAGTATAGGAATTCCGTTTAAAATATAAAAATATCTAAAGATACGATAATTATGCATATACAAAATACAAATATACTAAATACATTTAATAACAAAAAAGATAAGAATATTCATTTATTTTTCTTATATCTTTCAATTAATTACATATTTATAGCAATAACATTTTCCCTATTTCATCTCGTTCAACAAAGATGATTTTCCTTAGATTTTACTCAGATACAATATCTCCGAGCGGAAAGACAAGAGAAAAGTAAGAATTTATACGTCCTCGTACATTGGATCCTCGAACAAATATATTCACTAGCATGAACCGAGAACCTACGACATTGTCTTCACAGAAAATACTTTTGCGAGGTAACCTTCCTTTGCATTTCCACAAATATTGGTTATATTATTGACTATAAATCTAAGTTAATAGCATCCTTAATCCTTAAATAATAAGAATTTATAATTCTTAAAAGAATGGAATAATTACCTTCAATAATTCTCGATGACTCAGGATGTCCCACAGTAAAATTAATCGATGTCGCACTTAAAATTTTGCTGCTAATATCGAGTATCACTAAAACTCACAGGATCAACGCAAGCACGTCAAACTGTTTAAAAAATCGGCAGTGTTTGTTTAAAATAAATATCCTCACAAATTTCTCTGAGTTCGCGACTTTTAAGGACGCGAGAAACGCACTGAAATCCCTAAGGATCTCCTAATAATCTCACAGATCATCTTGTAGTTTTATCGTGTCGCAGGATGTTCTCAAAAATCGAATTTCCTTTGCAAGACTATTATCCCGGGGTGAAGTTATCTTTTTTATCACCATGCATTATACCTTTACTATCTATTATCGGAATATCGGGGGTCGCCCTCGAGACGTGCCAACGTCCGCGCACCTTTTTAATTCTTGCTATCGATATTTTATTCCAGTCACGCTTACACCATTCGACCTCCTAGTTCTCCCCCGCGTGACGACGTATAGTTGCTATATGGAAAGTAATAGGGACGTATTAAAATGGCCGCCCTTAATAACCATCGATTTCAATAACAATCGCAGACCATGTCGACAGCAAATATATTAAAGATAGCTCAGAACGCAACGCTCGTTCTCGCTGATAGTGATTATATTTCCAATATATCCCGACGCAAAGATATAAAAAATAAAAATATTCCGTAAAAATTGCACAGCAAATATGCTTGACTAAGTGATTATATGAATACTTCAAAGTATTCATGTATCCGCCAATTAAAACAATTACATTCGTACAATCTTTATTTATAAACACGAATTTAAACGTTTCCAATAAATCTTTAATTATCAAAAGGCAAAAAAACATCTACAATTTTTAATAATCTGTTAATCTATTAATAACTGTTATTTGCGCTTATTTAATAAATATACATTCGTTATTCATGTATTTGATTCAATACTGATATATCGATAGAAATTAAAATATTATATTTTACGAAGCGCTACGTGAGCGAATGTTTATTTATCTATGCGATATAAACATAGCACGTTAAAATGTCATATGTATTCTTAATTATTAAACTTAATAATTAATCAGACATAATACCAGATGGTAAAAATTGGTAACGATATGTCAAAATACAGAATTAATGTTCACACTATATTTCGAGTATACACATTCGCAAAATTGTCAATAATGAAAAATAAAAATTATAAAAAAAATTTGCAACAGCACAATTCGAAAAAAATTCAGAAGTAAGTATTGATTATAATGTACGAGGTCACATATACGAACGATGTATCTATTATTTCGAAAGATGGACGAGAATCGGACACAATTGTTTTCAACGATGGGCAGCAAAGTGTCCTCAAAAGAATCTTAGAATTCGAAGAGAAACTCTCATCGAAGAATTCACAAGGATCCTTCTTTGATCGACGGCAGACAAGTGGCTTGATATAGCCAAAAGAAATCCCAAGTTCAATGGAACCAACCTCTAAGAATTGAGAATCCCATCCTCAATCAGATTGATACGTTATTACGTATATGTACTTTATCGAGATGCACGATACGTGAAGTTGACCAATCGCATTTATGGAATGTAACGCACACGACATTAATCCCATATGAAGAAATTATTTTTTTAATTAAAAGATATAAATAAAAATTGAATTTTTGCTTCTGCCACCTGCGCCATTTATACACACGGATTTAATTTTTATTTCTATTTTTGGTCTTCAATTAATTTGTATTTTGCGCTTCGACTTTGCTTTTCAAATTATTTATTACACTATCACTTATCAAAACATTTATACATGCTTATACGAGCTTATGACGTGTAAATATTTATGTGAATATTTGCATTATATTGAATTCGGGTTTGTGAACTCGTTAAGCTCAAATAACTGTAAAGATAAGTCATTCTTACGGGAAAATTAAGAAAGAGATGAATAACTCTCTTTAATTATATATACATGACACTATAATCTTTCCAAATAAAAAGGGAATAAATATTAGACACTTTGACGATTCTGGCTTTTATGCACGTGACTACAATGGGCCCTTTCTTTTGGAAATTTCGCAAATTTAAGCGCGAATATATTATTACGAGCATCGAGCAAACGATTATAGCTTCCCGCATATACACTTCCCATTAATACCGCCTTTATATCGTACGATGAATAGAACGCGTCCCGAGTACGTCATGCAAGCTTTCGAAATCGCGAAAAACGTTTGACGAGTATTCAAATCTTATCGCATAGTTAACAGCCGCGCCGCTTTGTAGGTTTCAACTATTAATGATTTTATGCCATTAATGATTTCGTGTCCCTCAACGTATCGCGTTTTATCACACAGTAGCAAACTGCTTCTGATTATAAATCCCGACTCATACCGTACGTGAGCCCGAAGAAATCCTCGCTATTACGGTCCACTTTTATATAATATCCTGGAAGAATGCGCAGCTCGAAGTACGGATCGAAGGATCTGCACTCGCTGCAGAATAAATGGAGACTTTACGCTGAGAGATGACCCGATCCGAGATCTAAGTTGGCACGTATCCTATTTTCCTGGGGCATGTCTTCAGAAATTATTTTCTAAAACGAGTACGGAAAACCTTCCGGATTCCCCCGTCAGAAACACATACAGCCATGGCCCTAAAAGAAGCGTACAGCGGTGGTTTTGAAATAACCGTCAGATCTTTTAGGGCGCGACGTCGCTCTCGGGAGCGAGGTCCTTCGGGAAAGAGAAGCACAGTTCACCGGTTACGACTGCATTTTTCAGGGAATTAAAGCGTAAAGAGACAGCCTGTATCGCTGTGTTATCGTGATGTACCACATCGCGGCACATCTCATAAATTCCGACAGACAAACCGACAGAACAACTTGAATTTTTCAAAGACTCTTCGTAAGGGTGTTGCTTGGGCTGCGTTCCAAAATTCACTGTCAGCTGAAAATCTATAGCGTCAGGTAACGCAAACTACAGATTTTCAGCGCTGGCAATAAATTTGGAACACAACTTTCAAAAAACGATAATCCATAACGCCGACATTATATTTAAATTATAGCACAGATGCGCAATGGTTTTGTATATCACACCTAACAGTGTCTGCGAAAGCGGAATAAATACAAACATAAAAGTCCTGGGGAAAATAAAAATCGGAGTGTAAATCGATATATAAGAGAAGAGTGACAAAAGCGTAAACGAAACTTTTAGGAGGCGAAAATTGAGACAACGAAACGCAAAGGAAATATCTCTAAATGTCTCTTTTACATTACATATTGTCTCAATTTTCGCCTTTTAAAAGTTTCGTTTGCGCTTCTGTTACTCTTTCCTTCACATTCGCTTTACGTTCGAATTTTTATTTTCACCAGGAGAAAAGTGAGAAACTTCAGCAATTTTAAAAACAAAATGTGAAAAAAACGCTATTTCGCAAAAGTATCCGTGCAATAATTGTCACAGACAACGATCGGAAAATTACTTCGCGAGTTAGCGTCGTCGAAAGTTGAACAATTTATTTTCCAGCCGTAAAATTATAAGTTTTTCAATTTCACGAAATGCGCGCAAGTCGTTATCAATGGGAAATGATTCGCCGAGAATTGGGAATCGTTCTTGAATGAACGAGGTAGATAATCAATTATATAGGGGCGGCTTGCCGAAATCTCGAAATGTGTCACTGCCAAAGCGCACACATTATTATGGTGGTTAATGTAGCGCGCTAACCGGCGAGGTAAAAAGATCCCGAAACCTGCGCTGTGAAGGTCAACGGTGGTGCGGGCACACTTGACCTGGTTGCGACGAGCGTAGCGCCGAACAGATAGACGTCAGAGAGGGCAAAATAGCAACGCAAACACTCAAAATCGCCGTCGTAGACACGTCACTTCTAATTCAGCCGACAGCTTCGTACGATTGCTGCACTACTGTTGGCGAATCACTCAAAAGAGATTGTAAAGGGAACTGCGTTGAATACGATCATTATCTTAAGTAGGACGATCATTTCAACGATCTGTCCGCGTATTACGATGATCGACGAACAAGTAGGAAAATATTCTGTCGTATCAAGAGCTGTCATTTCAAGCGAACCTTTTATGAGAAGCAAACTATCGGATATGTCGATAAAAAGCTCGCTTCTGACAGCGGACAATCATTTAAAAACTCGCGCTAATTAGATTCCATCGGTACGTTTTATTCAGAAATTCATCCTTTCACTGCAAATCTATCCGATCATCGATAAATCCTATCATCGAACGCAACATATTTTCCAAAGATCGTCCCGTCACTCAGAACTGTCCGTTTAACCATATATGAGAGCTTCACAATTGAAACCTAAAATAGACATTCTCCCATTTCTTCTTGCCGCGGAAGGTCGTGCCTGCAAAGTCGAACCGAGAAATTACCCCTATCATCTGATAGCATGAGCACCGTGCTTTAAATACAATACGGGTAATCCGTTTTCTCATCCGGGCAACGAAAAAGAAAGGGAAAAAACGAGGGCACCTCTTCGGCAGTGCTCTTTGGCCGCGGGCGCGCTGCTACTGCCGAGGTCTCTACCTCGTAGAGCTAATGCACAGAGGGATCCCGTTCGACGGGGTTGACCCAGTTAAGAGTGGAGTCAGGGCCCGAGAGTGCGCGGTACAGACGCGTCCACGTCGCGGTACGTACTGAGGTGCTATCGCGTATGTACGCTCTCTCTTTCTCTCTTCCTCTGACTAAAGCTGCGCGCAGTAAGGCCGCGAGGGTTCGTTTCCCCTTTCGCGGTTCTCGCATTCTGCCGCCACCACCGTCACCACCTCCACTACCATCGTTACCACCACCACCACCAGAAGATCGACCTTCGACGTAGCCGACATCGTCGCCGGGACCGCCGCCGCCGCCGCCGCCGCCTCCAC
>NW_017305705.1:1303447-1327683 GCF_001594115.1 Trachymyrmex septentrionalis
GCCGCCGCCGCCACCCACGCAAACCCTCTCGAAGCATCCCCTGAAACTAACCCCTACCAGCGCTTTTCGACCAAGCTCCCCTCCATATTGATCAGTGCGCGCGGTCCGCAGGCCGCAGCATCCAACGATGGAAACGCGCGTTACTACACGTTGTCAACATACTTAGCAGACCGAAATCCCACAGTGCAGGATAGTGACGAGCTCTGGCCACGAAAGCGGCCGCGTTGTGTCCGCAGTGTCGTCGCCCGAACATGAGAAAGTGATAAAACCGATATGCATTAAGATGCACGTCTTATGTGACCACAAAAGCCTTGATCTAACTGTACGGATGATCATCCGAGTAACTTATTTCGTATCAGCGTGAGATTAAGAGAATTAATTTAACCGTGTATTTTGGCCCTTTGGTCAATTTCAATGTATTTATTTATGAAATTTAATTATTTAATCTCAAATGCAATAAAAATTTTAAAGGCAGATTTTGTTGAATCATTAAATCGATATGAAACATGCCTTGATAATATATTGAATGTAAAAATATGAGACGTTGAAAAAGTGGTAACAAGTTCCTCGTTAATTTGACATTAAAATTACATTCGGGCATTCAATAAAACATTATATTCCAATATAATTAATATTCCACAGTAAATCGTAATCATTCGGATTGGATGTGCATTAACGGTATTCGCGGAAAATATTACGAATGCGTTGCGCTATAACGATAAAGAACAAATGATCGTATTCCGGAAATCCCTTATCCTCTCTTTAATTATCATGACACAGGTGCAAGCCGGTGCTATTTATTAATTGATTAAAACCGCGTGCGTTTGCGTAATCTCGGTACGAAACTTCGAAAAGCTTTCATCAAAAGGGTCTTGTCGATTGCGAAATGTAATATGCATGAGGTAGCTAAGTTTACCAAACCAAAAGAATAGATTGACATCTTAGGAAAAAGATCATCTTTTAAATATACTTTCTCTTATAAAATATGGAATTCATTAATGTCCACTTCTCTATGTCCGCAATTACTTATAAAATAACTAATAATAATATAAAGAAATAAATTATATGTATTAAATATTTATATTATATTTATATAAACAATGTCGAAACAAATGTTTGATCAGAAGGTTTTTAAAAACAGTGAGCATAAAGGAACAAGAATAATAAATGATTTTTGTAAAAGAAATGTGCAGTCGCACACACACTGGAGCATTGCTATGTAAATCATGGTAAGGTATTAGTTTAGGCCTTTCGTGTCAGGCAATCATTGTAAGTAATGACGTGATCAGAAACCAATGCAGGCTTTTCATGTCAAACAATCATTACCGCGTTATTCTGAATTTGCGCGCTAAGGTTACAGATTGCTTTGATTTATGTTTTGCAAATTAATTATAAAATACCAAAATTAAATATATGTTTATTTATAGCAGTAATACAATCGTTTGTGGTACAAAGAAGCGGTTAATCATTGTAATAACCTTTACATTGATCGATAATAATTTCATTAATTGGACAATTTTGACTAATTCTTATGTACTTTTTTATGCTGATTATCAGAATAAGATTTGAATTTATCCATTTTTTTCGTAATAAACATTTCTTTTTAAAAACTTATCTATATATTTTGCTAATAACAGCTCGTTATATGAAGCCTTTTTCTTAATTAAAATATTTTATTTTATTTCAAACCTTTTATAATGAATAAAAAATCATATTGAATTTAGTAGTCATTTTCCACGAATTGTTTGTTTATGTCTAATCAGAAAAAATAAGCAAAAGAATTTTTTAATACATATGTTATACTTGTATATTACTCAGAAACCATATTTGCTTTATAAATTTAGCAAATAGATTTAAAATTAGACGAAAGAATGCTGTAAAAACATCCTGTCAGATCAATTTAACATAAAAAAGTAAAACTTTCACTTTGAAAAAGTGAAAGTCGATCAGTGTTATTAATCAGTATTATTAATGTTCGAACATTTCAACATTCTATATTCTTTTAATTTAAAAAATAATATCAGATTAATTTAACATAAAAAAAGAGAATTCGACCAGTGAATTATCGGAAAATTAATCAAATTTTTTAATGCATATTACTTAAAAATCCATCCTTCTCATAAAGTTAGCAAACAGATTTAAAATCAGTGTAAAAAATATTATAAAAACATTCTGTCAGACCAATTTAACATAAAAAAGTAAAATGTTCACTTTGAAAAAGTGAAAGTTGATCAATGTGGTAAATAATAATAATCATTGTTTAATGTTGGAATATTTCAACGTTCTACCTTTTAATTTATTGTGTAAAATGGTAAAGTTTTTAAATTTTTAATTTAAAGATACTTCTGTTATATTTAACTTTATGTAACAGTAAAAAACTTCGTATTTATATTAAAAATGATTCAAGTCCTTGTTAACATTTTGTGTTAAATTTTTTAACATATTCAAGTGTTGATTTAACTTAATAATAATTTTAATTAATAATGTAATTATGTTATTTAAATAGTTTGTATTAATTTGATAGTAAAAAAACATTGTTTTAGTCAAAATAACATAATTTATGAGTAAGTGAACAAATAACATAAAGATGTGTTTTAAAACATAAATTCTAGAGAGATAAACAAATAAAATATGAATTATTTTAAAATATCACAAATGTTAATTTTTAAATAAGAAGAAATATTCTTCCATGATTTATTTATAAATTTTGTCAGTTTTACCTTTTATATATTTATTCTTTTACATAATATTCGTGTAATCTTCTAACATGTTGTGTTAAATTAAAAATTTAAGTGGACCATTTGGGACATGGAATTTATGTTAAATTTAACATATTTTTTCCAACAGTATAACTCTTCTATAAATCATATGTTACGAGTTAAGAAAGCTCTCTCTATGTTGCGACTTTTGAATAGATATGAGGATATCGCTTTATATTGACTCCGCCTGTCGAAAGCGAGAAAATATTTCTTTCTCACGCGTTGACATAGAAGTTTCTACAAGATGTAGGTACTAAGGGCATTCCGCTTGGAAAGGTTGACAGGCGCTATTGCGATCAGAGTTCCGCACTCGCGCACTCAACCGCCCAAAGGCTGAGCGTGAAACTTCCGGTCGAGTGTGATTGCGTGGCAAAAAGCTGCCCAGGGCTTTACAACCTTCATTTCCCGACTTAATACGTTTCTTCGCTAAGGTGGCAGTGAAATGGAGTGAAAAAAGAGAGAGGAAGAAACGAAGCCGAACCACTCGTCGTATAAGAATTCGGTGACCTTCTGTCAAATACACTGTCCAATGTAATTACGACTTCGAATCGTTACGTTGTAAAAAAGACGGAAAGTTTTATTTTGGGCCCCTATAAAGTGTGCACAACTTAAGATCGCACATTTTCAATGGTCTCTAATAGCTACCACGGAATATGCGCCTCTTCGAGTGCGAAGTAAGTTTCGTTCATCGCGATGAGCTTTAGTCATGATGAGCTGCACTCTTTTAAATGAGATAAAAGAAAAAGAAGCAAGACGAATTACTGTTTTTTATGTTGTTAAAATAAATATTTCCTGCTGAGAGATACATATAACAAAATACACATTTATACAGATAATTTTATGTAGATAAATTACGTGTATAAAATTTTAAATAAATAATCACTAATTGTTATGCCATATTTTTAAAAGTAACACAGTAGATAGTTGTTTGTTATTTATAGCAATAATGCATAATAAGAAAATAATTATTTCCTGATTTGCTAAATTGAGTAAAATAGAAAGCCACTTTTACAGCAAGCATACTTTTAACAGGTTCAACACTGTAGTTACCGGATTTAATCAAATTGTAACAGTTTAAATTTAATAGCTTGTTGAAAATAACACGAATTTCACATGTAATTCATAAAAAATTTAGATATCATACATAGACACGTAAAAGTAATTAAAATGTATGTTTTTCTAATATTATTAGTTATTAATGCGCCAGCTTATAGTCAAGTGTAAAAATGCGCTTTGGGAAAACGCTGTAACAGAAATTCGTTACAAAAACAAGCAAACAAAAATATTTTTACTCTCCATATTTTTAATCTCGTGTCAAATAGATGATATTTTACATACGCAAAATTGCATAAATGATCCGCATAATGAACTAATTATTTGCGGGACTCAGCGAGCAAGCAAATCGAGCAGTCGAACGTGTAGTTGAATTTAAATGAGGTCACGCGAAAACGCGTCGGATTTCATCCGCGTTATTAGCGGGTAACTATCGGATAGGGTGTCTATTTAACAATAGACAATTAATTAATGCACTCGCCTATTAGGTCCTAGTGAATAAACGCGCCGAAATTGTCTGATTTTGAAAACATTTCGCTGACTAAACGCACGGCGCTATCTTTCACACTGTTTTCGAGATTGAAATGATAAAGCTTGCGATAATAATGGGTTTGTTTGCTCGCGAAATGGCACAACCCGTAACACTCACGATAAAAAATCACGACAAAATGTTGCTGAGATTAATGCGCGCATCCACGATACACGCGACATACTCGTTAGCTATAAATATGCGACCCAATGCAAACGATAACAAATTCATTTATTACAATTTTATCAAAATACCGATCGTTACCCTTTAACACATTCGAATATGCATATCCAATGTGCGATGTACGAGTATGTTAAAAAAGAAACAATTGTATGCACATAAATATGCACGCATGCATGCCTGCTCGTATTTAAATAAATTAAAGATAAATATTACTTTTATCTCTTTAGTATAATAATAACAAATTATTACATACGAAAAACAAACTTTTTATTTTTGTTTACGATCTCGAATATAAAACTCGAATATAGACAATATATCTCAATTCCTATATTCAATAAATATTAAGATGTAACTTTAGAATATACGTGTGATTTTCATTAATGATATAAATGTAAACCCATTAAACATGGATTCCTTTTAGGCGTTTAATCTTTTGAATCTTCCTAGAGTTACAGGAGAACATCTTCATCGCTATCTAATTCCAGTGTACTATCGATCTGGCTATGAAACCATATTGGTCAACGTGTTGGTTATATGCACCAATTTGCACTTCAAAGGACCAAACTAGTTGCTATGAGTAACAGTAATTTCATTGTCTTCTGTTGCCACTAACGGCTGTATGTTTCTTTCATCGAACAAATGGTTGCGTGTGACACTATTACGCCTGCACTAAAATTTGTTTTAAATTTAATTAGAATTTCATTCCTCAACACTTTCAGTAATTTTAATTTTCGGTTTTGAAGCTTTGCATGAATAAATACCAGAATAATTACTTTTTGTACAAATATTTGTACCTCGAATAACACATTCATTATTACATTTTTATCACTATAAAAATGTAACAATAAAAAAAAATAAAACAAAAATATTATAAGATCATTAATATGTTTTTATAGAATTATTACGATGATTTATTTTAACATTGTTTTTTTTATATTTTATCAGTATATATTTATCAGTATTGTTATCTATATTTTCGTTCTTTTACTTACAAGCATAAGAAATATGCAAATCACGTGGTGAAATGTTTTAAACGAACCATGAGAATTTAAAGAAAAGCTTTCTGAGAAAAAGATGGGAGAAAATAGGAAAAGACGGTCGAACATGCAACGAACTCTAACGTGCGCGTTAAAAATTCCACGCGATCATATTCCGTGGATTTAAATTTTCCGGTTATAATTACAAAATGCCACGCATACTACACGCGTTTCTATATAATTATTTCCCGTAAAGTCATATAAAGGGATTACAAAAATTATATATATCTAAAATTATATCTAAAAATATTATCATTAGTTTATGTACAATTGATTGAGCAATAATCCTCAATAGATAATAATAAATATTTTTATGCCCGTATTCATAGTCAGACCTTGTATTTAAGGCTTCCTTAAATTTATCTTTAGATGCTCAGTAGCGAATGAAATAATTTGTAGAGTATCTTTTATAAATAATACCAATAGTTATACAAGTATCATATTAAGCTAAAAAAAATTGAATTACCAAGAATATCATTAGTCCTTTTTCTTTTTTCGCTCATACATCAATAACATTCTAAGGATTAATTTCAGCAGAGACACATCTGTAGCCTGTTCTAGTTTTGGAGACCAGCGTTACCACCTCGTTTGCAAGTAAAAGAGAACGTCGTGTTCGGTTTTGCTAGTGGTCATCACACCGTCACAAAGACTTTTCGCATCTCAGTATATCGAGGGTACATCTCCGGGAGATGCCATGGGTCGGATAACCAAGCCGCGCGAATTCTTCATTCTGACCAGAAAAGAGGAGCGACTGTAGAACGTGAGGAAAGCCGGAAATGAGATTTCTTGTCGGTTGCATTAGAATCGAAGCGACCTATTTCGTCGTGCAGAGCGTAATACTAATTCAACAACATTTTAAAAAAGCCAAAAAATGAAATGAGAAAATTGATCTCGACTTTTTCTTTCCATATTATAGATGTAATTAAATGATATATGTAAGTTAATTATTTTTCTACAAATAATATTTTTAACTGAAAAAAAGATAATATCTATCGTCCTAACCCCAGAAACGAATTTGAACATAATATGTATTGTGTGTGTGTGTGTGTGTGTGTGTGTGTATGTATTTAAATTTAGCAAACGTAATTACTATTTAGCAATGTAATTACTAGAAAACTTCGTACTAAAGACGCGAGCAAGACAGAAATGATGAATAGTAATGTCCTAACAAACCTCGAATTGTCACGAAATATCTAATTAAGCACATTTATTTCCACGATAAGACAAAGAGCAATGTACTTTTTTCCCAAAAACATCGTCTTCGTCAAGTAAACAAAGAGATAAAGAACTGTAGAAGAGGAAGTAAGTAAAAGAGAAATCTCATTTTCAACCTCGCGCATTATGTTGACTTAATATACCGCGAAAAAGTATACAAGACTTATAAAAGACTGCTAGACTAGATATTAATAAAACTCAAAAAGAATATACTTGAATAAAATATCTTTAAATAGATTTATTACTAAATGCTGTTTAATTATATATAACATTATTTTTATCTATAAATTTGAGTGAGATTAAAAAAATTTGAAATTATAATCGATAAAGGTAATTAATACTTTTAGAAAAATTTAAAGAGAAATGTATAAACATTTATAATAAAAAATTAAATTATTTTAAATTATTATTTAAGAAATTGTTTAAATGGCAAAAACGTCTTTTATGAAGATTTGCGTTTCAAATCAATTTTTTTCAAAGATATCTTCTTAATCCATTATCTAATTAGTCTAATTTTAAATTTTAAGAAGAACTTAAATAACAAAAGGCTTTTAACGCTAATAAAAAGTAATAAAGGAATAACTGCAGAGGAATAACTGCATAAAATTTAGTAGAACAGTGAAGTAAAAATGAAGTTTTACTGAGCATACTTACAAAGAATAATTAATTGCGAACATGTGGTAAAGTAAACTGTATTAACAAATACTTGTAATTTATAAAAATAAAAAAGAAGAAGCGTAAAGACTGTTTCGAATTTATCATAATTCGAAAAAATTCGTATACGTTCTATAGACTACGTCTGAAAGAGCCATAAAAAACATCGACATAAATTATTGTGACGTCGTATCGATTTAATAAATTAATTACAAGAACTTCTCAGAGAATTAAAATAATGTCTTGGAATTATTCAATAGTCTTTGTGCCATCTTTTATTTTGTCCAACTATTTAATAACCGAGATAGAGAACTCAATCTCAATTTTATGAAGCTGTAGGTATTAAATATTGAGCATGAAAAAAATAACATTTGTTTGAAAATAGAAAAATAAGAAAAATAAATTTAAAAAAATTAAAGATATAATCCCGTATTGCATTCGTAAAAGAAATATCTATATAATGTATCAATTCCTCCATGTATTAAAAACCTCTAAATTTTTTATAAATAATGTACCTATTGTTGAAAAGAGAATTCTTTAATTATCTTTAATTTTTCTAATTTAAACAATCAATTATATATTTTTAACCACCTGCACAACATTAAAATAAAAATAAACGCTTTCTTATTTATATTTCACCTTTATTTTATATATCTATATTTCTTTTTCCTAATCTTTCTAATAATTTTAATATTTGTAGTATAGCATGTGACATATGCGGTGTATATTTATGAACAAACAATGATATTTTTATTTCATGTAATCGATTCCATCTTTGTTTTTTTTACTACCTGGCTTTGATGTATGAAATATAAACAATTCGCCAATAATCGAGCGGGATTGAGAATCGGTAATAAATCCAATCGAATATCGATGGTTTCTCGTATTTCTATCATTTTTGTACAAATATTTTAAAACAAATGTCAAGTTTCTCAAGCCGTAATTTTTCATATTCCAGATCTATCGCAACACGTGTACAAGAGAGGGCGAAAATATATCTAGAGATTTGTGGACCAGACATGACATCGCGGGGCGTCGGTTTCGGTGTAATTTGAGGTCGAGAAGGTGCAACGGAAGGACGGGAAGAGGACCAAACTAGGTCGCGGCTCTGATAGTGCGACCTACATGCGACTCAAGCCACCCCTTGCATCCCCTCACATTTTATATCGTCGTTCCTGCATTTCTCTGTTACAGTGACGGATGAATAGTGTTGGCCGGTAGTGAATGTATGAGGAAATTTTAATTGCTCCTATTTCGCGCGTGATGTAGTGAACATGATATCTAACTTCGAATCAAAACTTTTCGCTAGTTCTGAACCGTTCAAACAATTAGAACTTCGAGCTTTAAATTGCTTGGAAAATTCGAACATATATATAATATGTATACATATATATGTACACATATATATATTGTGTATATATATATATATATATATATATATATTTCTGTTTTAAAATGCTCCACAAAATTCAAATCTGTAATTCCTATTTCAACTATTCATCGCATAAAAACTTTTATCTATGTAAAAAAATTTTTTTTATATTAGAATATTATCTAAATTTTCAACCGTATATATATGGAAGGCAAGCAGCCGAAATATTATTTCTTTATATTATCTTTAATAATAATTGCGGTAATTACAATAGAAATGATAATTCTAAACTTTAATTGATTTTTAATGAATTTATTTTTTAATGAACTTCGTTTTCGTTTGTGTTTTCTTAGCAATTTAGTCGTGGGTGCAAAACATCCTTAACTCGACCCTGTTCTTACGTCATTGCAGCCCTAGGGATACAACCCCTCTTCGTCCGCTTTTACGTCACTGCCAGCAACTAAACACCACCCTTTTTCGTGAATGAGATCTCCCTGGAAAAAAGTGGTAGACGTGCGCTGACACGAAAGATAAATAGGAGAGGAAAAGAACGATCGCGCGAAAACCACAGCTACTAATAAATCCAGACTCGTAGAGTAGTGGCCATTGCCTTTACGATCGCCCATTTAGCTTTTTTTCCGGTTTAGCTCGCGGTATTCAATGTCCCAATGTAATTTCTGGGCGGCACTGGCTTGTCCACCGATATCGAGAATACGTCGACGAGGCGACCGAACGCCGGTTATTAAATTTCAATACTGCCGCGCGGTCGACTTTTTACCGCAATTCGACACAGCGATGCTGAAAGTTCTGTATCATTCAATCTGCATTAAAAAAAAAGTCACATGAAATATAATAACTTAATGCGCGTCCACTCTAATACGTCATAATTATAATGCATCAAATTTTAATAGAACGCAAGTAACAATTGATATTGTTAGAGAACATTATTTCTCAATTACCTAAGTTAGGTGAAATGCAACAGATCATCATGCGTCATAATACGTTGGAATATAATTTTAATTAAACCGAAGATTAACAATGGTATAACGAACGATGCTGGAAACAGTACACCTGGCGTATTATAATGAATTGTGGAATAAATATTTATCTTTCAATTTTATGCGTCAAATTTTAATTTTCATCGAAATCATTAATTCTCTTCTCAAAGTGTTAAAAGGATTAATTTTTTATCACAAGGGTAAAATATAATATTAAATGACTACTTTAATTGTAATGCCTTGAACATTCTAAATCTACTGGTTATTCACGTTCTTGAAAGACTCAAAATAAAAAATATATTGTCGTGAGACGTGAAGACCTATGGTCTTTCCAATGTTATAAGCATCGATTTACTATTATTTGAATTACAAGATGAGGAAGCTGGTTCTTGTTTCTAAATCTGAGGAGTGGCATGTTCAACAGAGAACTTTGTACAACGAAAGGTTTACGATATAATAATTTAAAAAATGCGTGCGTTTCAAAACTATAATTTTATTAATTTGGTGATATTATAACGATTCTATTGACGAATCTATATACTGAAGATGATCTATTAATATAAAATCCAAAAACAATGTAACAGCGATAAGTTTAAATAATATTTAGCAAAAATACCTAGCTAGGCTTACTAGCCCTTCTTTTTATTATAGTTGAATTTTATTCATATGAACCCTTTTATTCTTTAAATTAAAATTCTAATTTTAATTAAAACAAAAATAGATCGTATTATAAATGGAAATGTCACATACATATTTTACATGATGGGTCAAAAGATCTATGTGATACATTCGCAAGCAATATTGAACGAGAGAATGAGAGTAGGAGAATCGAAAAAAAAAAAAGGAAAGAATACACTATTGTTATAAATTTATATTTACAGAAAATATAAAATCCGTTGGTAATAAACGAGATTTATTTAACTTTCTAATTCGTATAAACTGTCATATTCAAAACCAATATTTTACAACAACAAAAAAAGAGAACTTTTATCGCTATGCAATCAAATATCTAAGCTCAAAGATAAACACGCGAGTAAAAATCGGCATAAATATTTTTGTATTGGAAAACTTTTCTTCGTTGCCTGGCTAGTAGTAAAACAAGCGAGAAAAAGAGCGGAGAGGATAGAAAAAGGCGAACGACGGTGCATAACATGCATCTTACAATATATCGGCTTGCAATTTCAAGTATGAAGCGGCACGTAGCAATTGAGAATCTTTATGCAACGTGAAAAGCGAAATATTTCTATTCCCCCACGAACCGATACGAAAGTGCCGTATCGTATCACGTTTTTTTTTTTCCTAGCATACGTTATCCTAGCCTTTAACCCTCTTGCTTTACCATCTTCGGGATCATTCCACTTCATCCCTTTCTGTATATATATATATGTACATTGCGTGTGTATCCTTTTCTATCTTTTTCTCTCACTCTTGATCGCTATATCCAATCGATATTTAGACCATCTTGCATATACGTATTTCCAATACGAGCAAACCCGGAATATCGAGTGGCCGCGCAAGCGAGTAAAAGGACTACGAAGGCAAGCTACATGCGAAATTTGAGATTTAAAATATATAGGATCGGTGAACGCGCAACATTGAATAAACTATGGTACCGAGCGCAATGTATCGTTAAATTAACGGCGAGCTCGGACCAATCTCCCGCGATGGTTCTCTCCATCCACGACGAGTACCGTAAATAGACCTGAGAAAATATTTATATTCAATGAAACAATAACGCAAAGTATTTTATATTTGTCTTACATATTGATTTTCACTAAATTCTTATATTTTTAACGTTAAAAATATAGACATCTAAAATGCAAAATGCGACGTGTTCTTTATTATCAACTTTTAATGCAATCTTTTTTCTTGCGAGGAAAATAAGATCGTGACATAAAAAACTGCGGTCTTTTAGCGTAACGATTGAATCACAAAACTGAAATTTATTAGGCCTCTATTATGCCTATTTTTAAAATACAAACGTACTATGCGTATCAAATTTTCAGCATTAATAATTTATTATAAATCAAATTGGTATTGTCAATGTGGCAGTCATTTCTTTTTTTATCTTTTGTGCAATCTCTTATGTTGAGATAATAGCAAAGTGACAAGCATTACATGTCAATTTCCACGCTCAAAATCCATCCTTGAGTTATTCAATTAAAATTTAAGTGGAAATCTCACAGGATTATGGGGATTCTCGCATAAAATATCAGAGCCTTAATCAGATTTAATCAATTTCTGTAACTTACCAGTCAATCACTTACCGTACAGCCTGATATCGATGATCAGTAACAGTTATCGCCTGATGATTTCGAACAAGCAATCGTCATTTGGTGTGCGAAGATTATTACTAATTAATGTTCCTACTTTTATTTATGATACCAGTGCAATTAACAATTATCTTATTACATTTATACTGGCAGTTACTAATTGTCACTGTTTCTAGTATCCTAAGCAGAACATTAGGGGTCTAGCTTATCGACCAGCAACCTTGCTTCGGGTTGACTGTAACAGATGAAGGTATCTTAATTTGAATATTGTACAATCAATAAATGTTTGTATTAAAATATTGCACTATTTTTGTTAGTCGTTTTTCCATAATTTTTTTATAATTATATTCATTATATTATTTTCATAAAATCTTCATCTTTGAATTTAAAATTTAATGATAAAAATCTAATAATTTCACTTGTTAATTTATATAAAAGTTAATTATCTCGGGGACTAATTATATATATAATCAGAAATTATACAATACAACAGAATAAACACAATAAAATCATGTAACATACTATAATCTGTGTCTTTATGTTAAAAAAAATATACTAAAAAAAAAGCCGAAGAATAATTGAAAATGCGCAATAATTAAATATTTTTTAACAGAAGATGTGTTGTCAGGAAATGTGTGTGATGAAAAAATTATGAAAAATGATATATTAATTCATATAAAAATAATATATTATGTCATATTAGACAAGGTTCTAGAAAATAAAGAATGACAAAGATTGACAGAATCTTCTTCTAATAATGTATATATACACATAATCTGTACAAAACCTTATAATACAACATATAGCTCCTCTCGCTTCCCAACTGATTACTTATTCATTTTCCAGAAGAAACGACTAATAGTACGAATCACTTGCTTTCAAAGTAGCGTAAATTAAATTTTATAAATCTTGCTAAAATTAATATATAAATATTACTGTATATCGCATCAATATTCATAAGATATTATTAAATAACTCACACTACGTTGAAAACAAATGACTTATAAATACAATATTGCACATGTATCTATTACATCGGTCATAAATATCTTAATAAAGTATCTACAACAATACTATAAAAGAGTTGAAAGATATAACCGCTCAAAAGTATTTGTTCATTCTGTCTTCTTTTTTATTAAATAAAGGAGAGCAAATTTCAATTTTTCTTTTAATTTTCTAGATTAGACTCTTTCAATAATAGATTTGTTCGCGGTGCTTGAAATCGCTAAAGTTTTTGCACTTAAAACGAGATAAATATATATTCGGATATTGAAAAGAAAGAAAGCGAAGATGCTGAGTACAAAAGTGCACACAACGCGAACAGACCTAATAATACTTGGCGATTCACAATTTTGCATTCTATAGATACATATAAAGAGAATATAATAGAATTAAAATGGAATATATAAAAAAAGCGTTTAAAAAATGACACAAAATGGGCAAATACTTGAAATGGGCAAATACTTTTGCGCGATAGTGCATACATGTACGATTAAACTCTGCACGCATTAAATATCACATTACGTACAGCTGTCTGTCTTTTTGCAAAAGGACTAGCTTTTTTTTTGCATCGACGGAACCGTCAACGAACTATAATTATCTAACGTATGTACAATTCCTGTATAGTATTGCACAGATGCAGCTGTCTTGTACGCTTATGTGCGTGCTGGTATAACAACTTATGTTTTATAATGTGTATTTTACAATGTATTCTCCAGTCAAGGAATTATATCTCTATTTCATTGTGTTTTTTGTATCCTCTCACGCACATATAAAATATGTAAAATACAAAACGCCAATGGCAAATATTTTTCTAAAATCTTAACTCTGTAGTAATATCATTGTAATTTTATAACATTTCAGAAAAAAAGAAAAAAATACAAAATCTGTTTCGTAACATATAGCTTTACAAAAAAAAAATGTAATAAAAGCTTGCCACTGTCGTCTTGCAATTAGAATTAAAACGAATAATAATTACACTTTCCATAGAGTTTAAAATAGTCACACACAAAATATTGAAAAATTTTTTTTTTAAACTATTCCCAGAGTAAGATCACATAAATTTCTGAATTTAAGTAAAGCAGAAGCCTTTAATTTTTTTTATATTTAGTATGATAAATGACACTGTAATTACTATAGAGATGCACCGGATAGCCGAAAAATCGGGACGTCGAGTAGCTTGACTCGTGACTTTCTGGTCCGGGTTCGATGGCCCGGGCGCAGCGCGTCAATTTCCCATTTGTATCGTTATTGTTGGAAGCGAGTTCTGATTGGCTGCTTTTCCGCTTTTCTGTTAAGGTGTGAATGCACCCTTAGTGACGCCACCGCTGTATGCACGGAACTATTATTTAATATAGCCGCCATTTACGCAAATTAAAAAACTCGCCCTATTTATAAAATATATTCAATAGAAATGTACAAAAAATAATATGTGATCTTACTACTTCTTCATTAATTTCCAAAAATTTCATCGAACGATTACTGATATTATCCGACACTTTTTTGTTATCCAACCGGATATCATATCCGAGAATATATGCGATTAAAATTTTATATCATTAAATTGTTGACTTTTTATTATACAAATGTTCTATAAATAAGTATGTACATTCATAATGCTATAATATATTACGCATTGTCGCAAAATTACAATTTTTTTCTAAAGTTTTTTCTTTTTTTTTTTTAGAAGACTGTCCCGGAATCCGGTCGGATATATCTCTGGAAAATATCGGATATCCAATTCAAAAAATTACCCCCCTTCCCGGATATCCGATATTACATTTTTTCATCCAATATCCGGTAATTTTACATCCTAATAATTACAATAAGTAAAAAAATCACTTTACAATTTTTCTTACCGATATCGCATTTAAATAGACTAATCTAAATCTAATGATTGGTAATTCAGAAGTACATAAAAAAAAACAATTGCTCATGCAATTAAAGTTTGTGTTCTAAACATCAAACGTAAAGGTGATGTTCCGGCTTACATTGTTAAATTTATAGAAAATATATTTATTATGCACATGAATGCACATGAATGCACATTATTAAAGAATCCAAGACTACAAAAAAGATGACTTAGATCCAACTGAAGATATTGGGTCCGTATTCAGAATGCGCTTACAACGATGTTAGCGCGCTAACATGCTATAATTTACGTTATAGAATTTTAGAGATAAAAACGCGTTTTTATCGATAAAAGCGCGTTCTGAATACGAGCCTATCTTTTTAATACAGAAAGAGTTAGTCCGAGTTACCAAGGAAGATAAAATTGACAATTGAGATTGAAATGACTATATTTTTAAACATCAAGACATATCTTGAAAGACATTTAGCATTTTTATAAAGTTGGTTTCATTATTCATATTCATTTTAATTCTCAAATTTTGTGTAGAACAAAGTTCCCTCTAATCTTTTTGATGTAACGAGCTTTTTAAATAATCTCTATCGAGTTTAAGTTCTTTCAGATCTAGTGTTATGGGTAATATAACAATTCTCAAACCATGTAGAGAAAATGCTGTTTAAACACGATCGGTTCTAGTAAATATAAAATCTAAATGCGGATCAGAGATCTTGTGTAGATATAAAAATTCATATTTCCAAATGCAAGTTGAAGAGCGTTTTCTCTAACAACAGGAAGTTGATAAAATAAATGCAGGATAACAAGCGTACTTTTTAATTTTTTTTTGTTGACCATAAAATGTAAAGAAATACTGTCTAGACGAGAGAACGTACATTCAAGTAATAAAAGAGAAATCGATAATTGAAAAAAAAAAATTATCTTTATTTTTTGGATCGTAACAGTGATGTCAAAAATTACGTGAATTTGCGGAGAACGTTCTCAAATTTGTTGTCCCATTTTACCTACAGCAGTTACATAACATTGATATGATTTAAATACGAAACAGCGATTGACATATAACAATTATGTATTGAGATGAAATGCATATATAACATTTATGCAATGTAAAATTTGTCACTGTGACATCATAAATGAGTGAAATTGTTATTAAAATAAATTCGAGTAAATCATAACCAAATCGTTTGGAAGGAACGATGAGTAAGACCCCCTCTCTTCGAAAATGAGAAGAGTGAAATAAACGAAGAAGAATGAACTAAACTAGATGACTATCAATCCGAAACCCTTAGAATGGCCGTGCTGCCATTATCCACATACATACTCTACTGAAGCTTTCCTAATTATGACCTTAAAAATCAAAATAAATGTCGTTATCAAAAATCATTTTGTTGGCTAACATAGTAATTAATTCAACATCCATGACATTGAGAGACAAAATATTTAAAGTCAAAATGAGCAGCAATTAATTACTTTAAGATACTTTACTCTTGTACGCAAGACAGCACAGCCACACTCTTGGTCGAATTTTTCGACTTAAACAGTGAGCAAAAAATTCCGATTTGTGATATTCTTAAAGCAATTAATTCTACAAACATTTTCAGATCAAAATAAGCTCAGCAATTAATTACTTTAAGGTACTTTACTCTTGTACGCGAGCCAACACAACCATAAAGGAAATGAGAAAAATTCTCAATAAAATGATACTGATGAAAATGGTATCTATAACTGCTGAGGAGGTACTTAGACAGGCCAAGCAAATTATTGAATAGTATAAACAAGCAACGACTAACCAACAAGTGAAAGATAATAACAACTCTGAAGAGGCGATCGATACGCCGAATAATATTAATGTAATAAGAGGAAAACAATATACGAAAAAAGCCTTAAGTAGATAAAGACTCTGATAAATATTATTATCGCATATTCTATTCCTGATGTTAACCAACTAGTCACATAATTATCCTTATATATCTGTCATCAGCAAATAAGTCTTTCCAAGTTTAATGAACGACCAAAAAACTCTAGCAAATTCTTGTCTAATAACATATTCTAATCTTTGAATTCTTGTAAGATTTTTGGTTTCTGGCGGAGTCTATTATTAAATCGCATAAGTTTCTCCATACGGGAGTTAGGTGAAATGCAGGTATGTACCGTTAACGCTTTCATAAAAAAAATGTAAATCAGTGAAAATTGTTTCTCATGCTGTTAGTTAAACCTGTAAGAAGGTTCCATCAGTACAAATTTATCTAGACTTATTTCACGAAAAAGAGACGCAAATTTTGAATGAAAGGCAAAAGCATATAGAATGTACCATTCACTGTGAATCAACAATATACATTTTATATAAATTTGAGTGTCAACATTCATTGTGAACTGATCCACCAGATGCGAAAAGACAGTGCGTTCCTTAAGTGGTTCGTATTGATATACAGAACATCGCTTGATTACCGAATTTTCAACAGCAAATGTACTGGCACATTCTGCAATCACAACCATAAAAGCAATGTTTTATTTCGTGACTTTAAGTGAAAAAAACCTTAGCTCATTCAGAAAAAGTAATACTAGACGAAATTGAACGAATCATATGTGACAAGCACGTTTTTCATGCGTGTTACATACAATATACAAATCTTAAAAATCTACCCACTTCCTTATTTGTTGCACATGTACATACGTGTAGACGTGTAAAAAAATGATTACACATGATATTCAAAATGGGAATGCGTTACCATTTTTTTACATACAAAAATAAAGTAAAATCTTAAACAAAAGCAAAAATTAGAAGATATAAACATAGTTACATATAATGTAACTATAAAATATAAACTCTAAAAAAATTCCGATCTACGTCACTGACTAAAATATACATCTATATAAGCATTGAATAATCCTACATTCTAGAATCTTACGTTGTAGAAGTGTAGAAAGAGCTCTAACTACATAGAGTGTTATTCCTGTCCAAAATACAAAACCGATTGCTGACGGTGTATTTTCTTTGACGGAAGCGCCTACAAACAGTAGGAGGAAATTATACCGATCACTAACGTTGTATTTTCTTTCATGAGAGTATCTATAACTAGTAGAAGGAAACTGTACTGAGCACTGGCGTCGTATGTTCTTTGACGGAATCAAACTTTACATACAATATATATGACAGTATTCCGGATTGTACATAAAATAAAATGATGTAAAAAAGAAAAAATTATATAAACGCTCGTTTTCCACAAAATAATACCGATGTAAACTTTAAAAAAGTTCAAACGCAATCCGTTGTACGGAGTTGTAGATAAAATATAGTCTTAGGTACATAGTAGAAATCCTTGCAATATATGTATGTAGTAGGAATAAATTAGAAAGCCCTACAATGAAAAATATTTCAATGATTTCAAAACCTACGAGATGTCACTAAAAAATGTAAATTAATAAAATAAATTTTTAAATTATTAAATTATTAGTTCTCGTTGTCAAATCTAAAATTAACATATTACATAAATTAAGGGCATCGTATATAAAAATACGACAATAACGAACTCACTTAGTGAATTAATTTTTGTTTAATAATAGAACTCGGTACTTGCGTGTCTCTTTGTGTGCGACTCGTTGGTATTTAATTGAAGAATTAATTATATTAATAAAGAAAAAAGAAGAAAAGAAAAAAACCTTTGTAACTAAAATCTTTCTATCCATACATTGTGACAACTATTAACTGTTATCGTAAACCACTTAGATCGATTGCGAATAATTCCGCATAATAAATGTAATAACAGAATTTGTACAGGCTATCGTTACAAATATCGGTCGAATTTTGTATTCAGTTTAATGTTTAACGTTTCAAATTTATCTTAAATCACTTAGATCGATAGCGAACAATTCCGTATAATATGGAAATAATAAATTTTGTACTATCTATTATTACAGTTATTAGTAAAATTATGTTTTTCGTTTAATTTTTAACGTATTTATTGTACTGAAGAGGGTCAAATCTTGACCGAAATGTCTACCTATTGTTATGAATTGTTTTTAAATAATATATAATTTAAAAATTTAATATTCAAGTGGCTAATATTAAGAAGATTAAATAAATCAGGAGCATATAGCCAACCTTCGATGTCAATAAGTCATATATTATAATAAACAATTACAAAATGTAGACGTTTCGGTCACCATTTGACCATCCTCAGTACAAATATAATAAACATTAAAATTATTTAAATCTGAAATACTCTTAAAATAGTAATCTTAAATATAATACACAACAGAATCTCGCTTATTCTTACTTATTGTATGTAACAGTATCGCCTCTAACAGTATGCAGTTAATAAACAATAATTTCACATAATGTTTGCAGCATTAATATTATAATGTTCAAATTCCTCTTGTAATTATTCTATGGAATCCAGTATGACATGATTTTTATAGAATTAATATTATGAGGTTACAACTTCTTCTTTTTATTACGAAATCATGTATGACGCAAGAGCAAGTCGAGTTTATAATTGTTCTCGAACTCTCTCAAGTTACTATACCGTACTCGAAAAGTGCATCTGAAAAATTTAATGGAATATTAAAAAAATACAAATTCCAACCAGTGTATAAACCCATAAACAATCTTAACAAATTCATTACAATAGGTAAAGATAAGATAAAAAAAGATGAACACTCTGGGGTGGTGTATAAAATAGATTGTAAAGATTGCAATTATGCATACGTAGGCCAAACCAAAAGAAAACTAAGAACAAGATTAAAAGAACACATGAACGATGTTAGAAAACCTGTCGAGGCGCTTTCAGTGATTTCGAATCATCGGATAAATAATGATCACTGTATGGACTGGGAGAATACTAAAATCTTAGATTCAGAACGCTCCTTCTACAAAAGAAGTATTTCTGAAATGATTCATATAAAAATGCAAACGGAAGTTTTGAATAAGCAAAGGGATACCGACCGGTTTTCAGACATTTATCTCCCTCTTCTAAAACAATAATCCTAACCCCACTTATAAAATTTCTCCACCTCCCCCTCTCCTTCCTTTTTCCTTCTCTTCTCTGAAATTATAAATAGACTAAAGATTGAACTCTTGTCATTTCATTTGTGAATTCTCTATTATTAAGACCGCTCAAGTGTCCGGTATGTGTGGGAGGCTGTACTGTGAGATACGCGTAAGTCTACTAATTTATATTGATTCTTTTCCTTTTTCTTTTTCGGTCATTCGGTAAAAATTCATTCTTCGTAAACTAGGAATGAATTTTAATTATAAAAAGTACTTAATATGAAATTAAAATACAAGAAAAATAGATTACTGTTAAATTAATTTTCAAAGAAGCATATTAACTTTCACATAGAAATGACCACTTGCGTGTCTCTCGTTGGCGGCTTGTCATTGGGTTGGAACTTGAGAGAGTTCGAGAACAATTATAAACTCGACTTGCTCTTGCGTCATACATGATTTCGTAATAAAAAGAAGAAGTTGTAACCTCACAATATTAATTCTATAAAAATCATGTCATACTGGATTCCATAGAATAATTACAAGAGGAATTTGAACATTATAATATTAATGCTGCAAACATTATGTGAAATTATTGTTTATTAACTGCATACTGTTAGAGGCGATACTGTTACATACAATAAGTAAGAATAAGCGAGATTCTGTTGTGTATTATATTTAAGATTACTATTTTAAGAGTATTTCAGATTTAAATAATTTTAATGTTTATTATATTTGTACTGAGGATGGTCAAATGGTGACCGAAACGTCTACATTTTGTAATTGTTTATTATAATATATGACTTATTGACATCGAAGGTTGGCTATATGCTCCTGATTTATTTAATATATAATTTATTTACATCCTTAGTTGTGGCTGTATGCTCTTTATTATTTAACCTTTGTAATAAAATAAAGATAAAATTTCCAATAAATTTAAATGAATGATGCCGCGCTTGATGCTTACCGAGCGCTTGCCCGGCGCGAGTTCCGACTGCGAAAGGATCACGCGGCATAGCAGCAACCCGCGCGCAAGAATGGTTCACCATTCATAGAAGTAGGGCTCTGCGGGGGGTTTTCAGCATCTTCTCGCAAGAGTTAGAGTGAGCTCGTCAAAGGCCTCTACTGTAGGATTAGACGAAATCCGATGAAATAAGTTCCTCGGGCCTTTACGCTTACCCGCAAAGCGAGCTCACCCTCGGGCCTTTGCATTTACCCGCGAAGCGAGTTCGTTACTGGGCCTTCGCGAAGCAGAGCGAGACCCTTATCCGGGCCTCTGTAGGAATTACTTCCTGGCAACAAGAAGGCGTACACATTGTCACAGAAGCGTCGTCGGGACCACTCCAGTCCCGCTCGCACACCCGAGGAACTCACTTCATCGGATTACGTCTAATGGTTACGTCTAGACGATGATCCGAGGATCTGCCGATGGAGAAGACGGCAAGGCCGCTCGATCCGGGAATTACTCTCCCGACGATTTACAAATCTGCATATATCCATCCGGATAAGACTTGGCATAATTGACTAATTGAATGAGCTTACTGTAAAGTTCGATTCCAATTATGCTGTCTCGTCCGGATGGACAATCCCACCCACTCGTTCCCGTACAGTACAGATTTGTAGGCTTTGAAGATATAAAAATCCAGGCATGTGCGCAACAGGGAGCGGCAACTCCAGTGGGGAGGATCACACGGCGAACAGGGTGGGAAAGCGTGCCGCGCGGCGCGGTGGTTGATTACGTTATCACTTCGGCATTCGCTCGGCGATCTCGGAAGAAGACGGACGTGTTTTACAAGTCGCTCCGGATGTCGCATTAATTAATAAAAATTAGATACGCGAATTACGTAAGGTTGCCTAAAGCTAAGGCGTGTACTAAAGTTTAATAGGTTTTATTGCACGGTTTTTATTTCTTAGATTCATTCCACGCTAATAAAAACTTCTTTTTACTTCTTGTTTTTTGTTAGCAAAAATTTAGCATTGTAATTGATACGAAATATTTAAAATTATAAAATAAACGACAAATATGTTCCTTGATGTATCATCATAATTATATCACGATATAATTATGATACCACGTTAAATGACTCACTCCGCTAAAACTAGACATATAAGAAATTATTTCAAAATCGGAGAATACGCAATTCCTGCTTTCACAATTAATATAGTTTAATAATTTAATTAATTTTTTGTTTTTGTGCACCTTTCGTTATACGATCCGTTTAAAAATTAAACCTTATGTACCTTTGAAACTATTTATCAATAATAAAAGAAACGTTTCTCTTCTTTATTAATCTCTAGCCCATTTCATTGACTCTAATCATATCTTACGAATATTATCTATAAATAAAAGATTCAATCCTTTTATCTGCTCTAAATTTATTTTGCAATGATAACGAATTGCAAACATATGTTTGATATTCGTTTCTAAAAATTAACCGATTGCATAATAATTGCATAGTAATAGCTACATATATTATAATACATTTTTCAGATTATTTTCCCTCTCACGGGTACGACCTTGACGTGGTGGGAGGATTCAGTACCCAGAGGATATTTACACGAAAATAACGGTTTTTCTCAAGTATCTAAAAATTTTCGGATCTATCTGAATGATATTTCTAGATAAATTTTTAGATACTTGTGTAAAAATCCAACGGGGAAGCTAACGTACCCTCGTCGCCGATTGTCTTGAAAATAAACAAACCGCAGCCGGTTATCGGACTCAAGTTATAGTCTCCGCGCGATTAGTATATTATTCGCGAGTGTTTTACGAGAGTGTCCTATGCGAGAAGATGTCAACCCAATTCTGAGAAAAGAAGGAGATCTAGAAGAAGCAGACAACCGGCATCAGCAATCGGCGGAGCAACCTTGTGGTAAATATCATTTTTTGCTTATGTAACATCAGTATCTTTCTTCTGTTTATCCTTAAGTCGTTTTATTTTAATGATTTAAAAATAATAATTAGAAAAAAAGGATTATTTCAAAATTATTTTGAAATTTTATAAATATGTATTTTTAAGAAAAGGTATAATTATTTTTATAAATATCTAACTAAATGATAAATTAAAAATAAAAATTATATATTTTGATTATTATATGATTAAATTAAATTATTTTCAAGAGAACTTTACGTTTAGTAAATATTTTTTAAAATATTGATTTTTTTTCTGCTCTGTTTTGATTTGAATTTCATATTCTTCTTATTATAGAATCATCGTAGCGACGTTGCTACACCGCTAGATGTAACACCGCTGTTGCGGATGTGATGAATCGGATCGGTGATGAATTAATTTTTTTTATTGAGGAGGTATGATAATTTCATTAATATATTACACATATCTAGATGCATATATGTATCAATATAATAAAAATGTATGGGTAAATATATGTACAGCATTCTATACATCCGTTTCAAAAAGTTTCAAATAAAAGTTTTATGATTTTTAATGTACTTTTATAACAGTTCACTCTAATTTTTTAAAAATGTTATATTTTTGTTTTAAAAAAAAGTTTCAAAATCTCCGAAACGTTTTTTTGTTACATCTTTTATCGTTAAAAATTCGGTATTAGCTCAGAAATATAAAAATCAATTTTTTTTCGAAAGATTATTTCATCCCTTTAATGGCCGTAGGAGCACGTATAAAAAAATGTGTTCTCTTACTTTAACCTAGACTACAACATATTCAAAGCTTATTAAAATCCGAGTGCAACACGATAGGTTTACTTGTGAATATAATAATTCAACCTCAGAAATATAATAAAAATTAGTTGTTTCAATGGTCGTTTTTTAATATTTTGTATCAAAATAATACATCTTGTTGAAGATAAAACTAAAAAGGAATAAAATAATCAATTTTTAAATATATAAAATACAGGATATTAAAAAATATTTCAGAGTTTTGAGTTAGATCAATTTTAGAGTTTTGAATTAGATCAATTTCATTAATGTGAATCGATCAATAATTTCCTCCTTGGTAAAATCGGACAAACTTATAAAATATATTAAAGATATGTAAAATATATTAAAAATGAACAAAATATCTTCGAAAATATCTATTCGAAAATATCTATTCGAAAATATCTTGTTATTAACTCAATTATGCTGCTTACCGTACATCAATCTTCCGTTTTTCATTGAGAATAAACATTTTATCCCTAACAGCGAGAGATCAGTGTTTTTCTAGTTTGTTCTTCATTCATCGTATGCGATCTTCATCATCTGTGCGGACAATAAGGAATATGTGGAAACAGATGACAGTGGATGGATTTGAATCTGAAACAAAATGAAATATAGATATGCATTAACGAGGATA
>NW_017305705.1:1327783-1329348 GCF_001594115.1 Trachymyrmex septentrionalis
GCGACAAAATAAAAACTTTTAATAAAAATGTAAAATTATGTAATTTATGGAGATTATTTTTAGCGCTTATTTATAAAATAATTGCTAATTATGCCAAATTAAATCTACATCATTGCTATTATATTAACATAATTTTGTCTCATTTAGAATTAGTATCTATTCATTATTCATAATATTAATATTAAGCACATTAATTTCTAAAGTCTTTACTTTATTAATAATCCTCCATCGTCTGATCGATTATTTCGCATTCGCTGTCTGTGAGCTACATACTAATATTCTTTTCAACTGACATACCAATTATTTTAGTTACAGATGTGATTTATTGTATATTTTACATATACATTGCATTCATTTGCGTAGTGTATATTCCAATATGTATAAGCATGTACTTTCGTCATTGATAATTCTATTATATTGTTATGTCATCATAAAGAGAAAAACTTAAACAGCAAAATGTAAGCAATAAGCAAATCAACATTTTAAATTTGCTACTTCTTAGGTTACTGTATTACATTCTCTATTGTGAATAGCCGAGTACTGCCTATATTTTTCTGTATGTCATTAGCTTTAAGACTACGGCACTCAAAAAAACATAAACAATAAGACGTAAGCAAATAAATATTTTTAATTTACTTCTGTCTACGTTATTTCTTGCCTTATTGTGATTGGCCAATTAAAGCTGTCGCACACGTTTTCCATAAAGCTGGTTCTACATTAGACGCATAATTATAAGCTTGTTGCGACAGTCAATCTAAAGCATTAATTTCAAAATGCAAACTTCGGATTAGCTGTTGTAACAACCTTGCGATCTATTTGCATCTAATGTAAAACTAACTCTCTTGATAGTAATGCCCGGTTTACACGGTACGAGTTGGCGTGGAAGTCGATAGTGTCAGTATTGAAACTTAGCTACTGACTTTGTATAAACAAATTGACCGAGTTATTCACTGTGCAAGTTAGGCATAACTGACAAGGTCAGTTACTTCAAATATTTTTATTCTACTGTCCATCAACTTTTCCCCATATATATCATATAACACAAATAGGCTAGTTACTAGCCCTTTGTGAACACACAAATCAGTATGGTCAATAGCTGCCCAAACATTACGTAATAGAGAACCTATAGCTGAGTTAACTAGCCAGTTCGGAACTACTATTGACTTACTGGCAAGTAGCTCGCACCGTGTAAACCGAGTTTAACACCAACGTAATGTGTAGTCAGAGTACTGCATTAAGTTTCGCGATAATATCAATATTATGCGACGGCGTAGTAATGATGTTATGCGGCGCTTGTTATAATATTAATACAAAACTTATTCAAAATTAGAAACGTATGATAAAAATTAAAAAATGTATAACGTTGATATAAACTTTGATAAGCCTCTAACAGCATACGTAGCACAGATTTATATATTGATATTTTCATCCATTATTTTGATTTTATAAGAATCCAGATTTCTTTTCGTTACATTAGATAATGCAAAGATAGGCTAGTTAAACAATATGCGGTATTTATAACAAATGTTTCAAAATGAAATCTTAAATTATATATATATATATAT
>NW_017305705.1:1329448-1333323 GCF_001594115.1 Trachymyrmex septentrionalis
TATATATATATTATATATATATATAAGGTTGAAAAATATATATAAGGAATGAAAAATAAGCGAACTTTTTGTATTATTCGACAACGGAGCGTCCTAGCGTGCAATTTGCAGCTATTACAAACATCATTCAGGAAAAACGACAAAAAGAAAAAAAAACACGATTTATCCGCGTTTTATCGTCGGTTATAATGCAACCCGTTAAGTACATTACTATGTTCATTTCGATGTCTTTCCTCATTATATTCACAAACCTCATTTATTTCTTACTAAATAAAAAACTTGGTAAATATTCACGATACGAAAAATTTACGTCAACAAGGAAATTAAGCGATCTTTTTCGTTCGATAAAAATAAAAAAAGACAGAAAACAAAAAAACGCGCTTATAAAAGTCGCAATTATTATAAAGTCAATTAAAACTTATGAGAGCACGCTGTAATGTCGTCCTCATAATTATTCATCTCCCTTCCGTCTTTCACCGGATGCCAATTACACAGAAAACATGAGGCATTTTGCGCATGTACATTAACGCGAATGCGAATTGCAGATGTCTGCACTTAAAATGCACGATCATTGCAAAATAATTTTGCATTTACTCGCGCGTGTAAGCATGGAATTGTTTAAAAGAGACCGACAAGGAAAGGAATTTAACCCCATTATTTGCAAGTAGAGTAAACATCGTTTCGCAAATTTCAAAAGATATTCATTTCGTAAATTATACGAAGTAATTTAGAGTAAAAATTATCCTAAGTGTTGTGTGTGTGTGTGTGTGTGTGTATATTATATATTTTCAGTTTATTCTCCAATGTAATAAATCCTTTTCAACTACACAAAACTTTCCAACTACTTTTCGCATCTCTATAGGCAAAACCAATCAAGCTTCTTGCATGCAGAGGTGTGGCCCTTACAAAAAAAACATTAAACAATTACGATTTATAAAAATAAAAAATTGTATTGTAAAAAAAAATTTATAATAAGAATATGATAATTTTATATAATAAAAATAACATTTATTACGGAAACTACTTTTTTTCTAAAATCGATAACAATATAAAAAATAAATTATTACATTGAGAATAAACTGAAAATTTTAGGAAATGACAAAATCATGATTTTATATTATTTTATTGCGTAAAAAATGCAAAATTAAAAAAAAAGTTTTTTTTAATTCGAAAAAAATAGAAGGAAAAACTTGCTCACGATCAAAAGTTCACGAAATGTTGGCATTGGCATGGATAAAAACATGACAATAACCTGTAAATCTTCCGAGTATCTTTGATAATAATACCGTGAAAGTCTAAAAAGCTTTTTATGGGTTGTGTTCATTGACACTTTTGTTTAGCGTGAAAAAAAACATCAAAATTTCATCCAATTTGATCGAAATTTAATTTCCATAAGATCAAGCAGAATTATAATTGCGTAATTTATCTGTAATGATATAATTTTTTCCAACGGAACAACGCAAAGTTAAAAATATTAATCTTGCAATATTTATTTGCGATATTATAAGATAATTTCCTTGCAAAGATGAAAATATTTTAATTCAGTTATCTCTTATAAAAAGTTTTCTTATTTGTCTGGTATTCTACAAACACTTTACGTGAAGTTAATAATTAGATGCAATTAAAGCTTTGATGCAACATCACAGAAGAGCTCGCAGAAAGTTTAAAAAGAAACAGAAAATTAATGTGGATAGAATTTTGTCATAAATTTTAAATTTTTGTATTTTGCATAAACTATCAACAAATTAATAGTATGAATCAATTAAATATCAAAAATAAAAATATTTTTATGTTGAAAAAAGTTAAAGTACATGGAAAATAAAATTCCAAGTATTACCTCTTTGGATCATCCTTCATATCGAAACCATCTATTTTTAGGATATTCCATTCGTCTCTCGGTCCCTTAGAATAACTAAAGGAAACCTGAAAAATGAAAAAAAGAATAGTTTGATTCAATAAGTCACAAAAACTTTTTTATCAGCAGAAAAAATTGTATATTAGAAGAAACTATGTAACGTCACTGATATGATGTTAAAAGCGACATCGTTTATTTGATGTATCATATATATATATGTGTATACTAGTTTCTGCGAAATCTGATATCGGTAATATACTAGTGATAAAAAAAGAATATTTTTTATATCAACACTTTGCTTACGCTGATCATACACTCATCACTTACACGTAGCTTGATCTGTACATTGTAACTTGATCTTCACGCATATATTATATTACAATTAGCTAATAATTTATAAATAATTTATTGTAAAAAACCGCGAGTTTAAAAAACAAAAATAATTTTTAACACATCAAATATACGATAGGTAATAGGTTTAAAAATGAGATTTTTATTTTGAATAAAATAATTTAATTTCGACGAAAATTTTTATCGAATTTTTAAAAATAATATCAATAAATGTCAAAATTAAATCTCCTCCCCCTCTCCCTTTCCAATTTCTTCTATTATTACGTATATTCATGATGCTGCATATACATGCGTGCCACATAAAGAAAAAGTAATGTACAGGCCCAATTTAATTGACACTTACCGATAAAAAAATTGACAAATTGACAAATCATATATTTTTAGCGTGTGAACTAATACTAAGCGGAAATCGTATGATTAAATAATGACTATTATATTTGTGAAATAAAACAGATAGTGCTCCGGGTGGTCTGATTCGTGAGTTTTAAATCATCCTATTATCGTATCATTATTTATCATCATGCTATTTATTGCGACCATTATACGCCCAGAATACGAAACAGACATTAACATTGATTATTTCTATCTTGAATTATAGTAACAAATCATTTTGCAGACAGATAAATTGGATAGGTAGATATTCAAATATCATTAAAAAAGTATTTGTAAAATTAGCACGGCATCTTATCAATGTTCAAAAAACAATGATAGTTCCGATAGCATTTTTTTATAGTTCTATTGGTCCTGATCAAAATTAAAAACCGTTTTACATTTTTAATATCAAGAAATAAAAAATGTTAAAAATGCTGTGCTACTTCACGTTCCAGTATGCGCATACTTACAAGTATACCTCTGAAGTACCAGATGACAATATTCTACAGTTATTAAATGTGCTCGTTAATTTTAAGCTAAATTCATTATTATTAACGTTCCAGGACAAAATTCCAACAACTAATAATTTATATATAACAACTTATAATTTATATACAGTTTTTAACATCCGTATATTCCACGAAAACTATGAACTATAATCAAATGTGTTAAAAGTTATCAGCACGATACTTTGCTGTGATATACGGTTATTCAAAATTATATAAAATTATAAAAATTATTATCCTGAAACGTCATATAATAAATATACCTTAAATTTAACGAAAAAACTTAATAAATGTCTTAATATTCATGGCATCAGATACTTTAAAGGGAGGAATGTGCTGAAATTCGCTGTGCGAAGCACAGCATTTTTATATTTGTGATCATATGGTATTAAAAATACAGAACATTTTTTAAATTTTTATTAGAAATGATAGAACTATAAAAAATACTGTTGGAGTCTAGCATCATTTTTTAATAATAGAATGCCCTACTAACTTTACAGAACATGGATCTGTGTGAAGTTAACACAACTTTCTATTAATATAAAATAAATAATAACAGGTCCAATAATACTTTTCATAATTCTACGGTTTTTTATAAAAATAAAAAGAGTTCCGAATTTTTTCGAAAAATAATTTGAAAACCAAAATTGAAAAAGTAACAGTTGAAACTATGTTTGAAAATGATTGCAGAGCATACAATTCTGCTAGAACCAGAAATATCATTAGAATTGTGATAAATTACAGCACACTTTTTTCCAAGTGCTTTGCCTTTTACATTTAAAGTCTATTAC
>NW_017305705.1:1333423-1338002 GCF_001594115.1 Trachymyrmex septentrionalis
TTGATTGATCACATCAATAAAAAAGAAATTAATTACATGGATAATCAGCAATTATCTACTGTAATGCGCCTCAACATTATCTAAATACAGATCACAAATCAAATTCTATCATATAATTATCAAATACTTAATTAAAGTATACTATAAAAAATATGAAAAAAATCATCTCCAAAATCATCTCTAAAATAGACTATATAAAATTCTCTTATTCAAAATAGAATTTAGAAAGAATGTTGAAATTACCTGTTCATGGAAAGTATCCTTGCTTAGGAACTTCATTGGCTCCAAATGTGAGTGAAACTGTTCCACCACAGTGAGCTGTTTTTTCAGAAGATACTCAATGATGTACCCCATTGTTACATCATCTGGCAGCCTAATTCTGTCACCAATGGTAATGAACTTTCCTCCACTGAAACAGATATAATAATGCCAACGATTATTCACGCGATCGATTACAAGATCTTGGAAAGTTATTACAAAAATATCCACACGATCGATCAGAAAAGTTAGCGATTTCGTTTGCGGTTAGATTATTATGAATTATTTTCGGCTTACCATCGCCTTGCGCTAGAGATATACCTAATATTTGCCTGTTCTATAATTCTTTATGTTACGACACCTATGATGACATCTCTATTGTTACATAGAAAAGATTATTACTTGCATTAATGAATACTGCCGACATTTGTCATATTCCAGGAAATGTCTTCGATTTTCTCGATTTCTCGATGGAGCTTTTGTGTAATATATCAGACTAATTTGAATCTTTATTCTAAAAGTAAAAATCTGTTCAATACATATTTAATGGTTGCTTGCACAACAATTATTACATGACTAATAAATTTTATCTTTTAGATTGTGAAAATATGAAATCTGTTTGCGTTGTTTGAAATCCCCCAAAAAATTTAAAAATGAGATAAATATATATTTAGGCAATGGAAGAGAGAGAGAAAGCGAGTGAGTGCAAAAAGTGTAAACGCGAACAGACTTGTGAACGAAAGCAGTGGCAGTCGTAACAGTAGAATCCCTATATAGATAGATGAACCTCTAATGAAAGATGACGAAAGAGACCTCGCGTGGTTATATGTGGTACTATTATACTGACTGATGACTGCTGCTATCTAATGACGATTGGAGAAACTATTTTCTCGAATACTTCAAAGATATCAGAAAATTTGCCTAATGGCAATGGATGATAACCCGATGATAAACCTTCTGTGGTATTTTTGAAGATAATATCCGTGAAAGTTTAAAAAGCGTTATTTTCTCGAATATATTACTTTCAGAAATATTTAGAAAGTAATTTTTTTAATTATCACAATTTTTTATTTTACCCTGAGTTTCCGTTTCTGCTTTTTCTTCTTTTGTAAAAAGTTATTAATTATGAAAAAATATTTACTTTTATAACTTTAAATAATTTTAGAGAGCTTATTCCATAAAAATTTTATCTCAAATCTAAATAAATATTTTATGGAAGAATTTCTTAAAAGATATAGAAAAAAATATTTTCATACAATTCTTATTCTGATATATCTGCGTTAAACTAAAGACTCAAACATCGTAAAACCGAAAAACATTAAAATCTACACCATGCAACTCTTCTTAAGAAGGAGCGAATGTAGGTAAGATAATATCGTCAAGAGACAAAATCCTGATCAAAAATCTAATAATTGTTGTTACACAAGATAGAAAATTAATCAGGCCATTTTTTAAACTTTGTTACTTCGATCTTGCAACGTTCTTCGTTCAGATGTATAGAAAAATGTATAGATATCCATGAGTTTTTTTTTCAACTAATGCGTTTAACGATCATTTTCATACCTTGTAACCACACATATTTCGTCTTCGTAATATTCTTCCATTCAATTACTTTATACTTAATAAAGCTGCAAAATTAACAAAAATTTCAAAACAATCTTCTTTCTCCCTTTAGTACAATTATGGAACAGTAATGTTAGAACAAACTAATTAAATCAACAAAAAAATCTATTAAACTTTTTTAAATAATAATTGTATAAATGCTTAAACGTAAATTATAAATAAATATTTTCGATAAATTAATTCTTTACTTGATACACAATTGAGTTAATTTTTAATATTACATGTATTTTTTTAGCTGAAGAAACTATATAGAGAAAAAAATTAATTAATTGTAATTAATAATTACAAAAATTATTTTAGCATGATAAATAAATCAAATATAAAATCAAACGTAATGTATTGCTTAAATGTCTCAAAATAAATAATTATTATAAATGTACTAACTCTTGGTATGGTGATATACAATTAAAAATATAATAAAATACATGCGTTTTAAGAAATATTGTTTTACATGTACACAGTTATTATTATTATATAATATTTCTAGCATTTTCAATCAACATCAAAATAGCTACTAATTATTAATTTTATTAAAAATGCTGTGATGTATATACGAATGTAATTTATCGATGTCGCTCGAACGTTCAACGTCTGCTTACGGGCATCTGCTACATGAAATAATTACCGGCCACTACCCACGTTGCGTATGAAGTAATTAACTCATTCCCATGGTGCCACGCACCTTATGTGTTCGAGCGCCCGCAGAAGCACGATGGTCCCCTGGTCTTCGCTAACCCCTTTCGCGACGGTCGTTCATCCGCGCGCAACGAATTATGGAAGGAAAAAAAGTCCGAGACACGTCACGGAACCTCGGGACAGGGTCCCCGGCGGGAATAAATTACCGGCCCTATGCACCACCCTGAAAGTCACGCGATACCAGCTAAGGTCCTTAAGTCCTTCGCGTGGCACTCGTCACGCATGCACGATTAAGGTCGGCCGGAAACGCGGCGGCAGAACGCTGCTGTCCCGATGCGAAAGTCGCTCTCGGGTATGGAAGAAGGAGTGTATATAAGTACGGCGAAGATTGTCGCAAAAAAGGATACCACTCCCTTAAAAAAAAGAAAAAAAAAAGGATAATTGGCTTGGCCAGGATCAGGGTGGAATCGTGAAACGAGACCAATCATATAGTGTCCATCATGTAGTTCTCTCATGTCTATGCAACCAGAGGTACACCAGAGATGTCTGGTGGCATCTCGATCATTCGACATTTCCCATAGATAACTCGCCAATAATCGTGCGGGATTGACCATTACGTGTATGAAGCGTTAACGTTCATTTCTCACCGTCATATACTTCATTAATCTTAGCGTTAATCAAAGCAGACGCTAGAGCACGAATGTGTTCTGTCCAGCGCCATCGCGCGCGAAGTAACGATCACTTTTCACCGAATAACGTGCTCGTCCGATCGTTACTCTTCTTTATAATCTAGAATATTTACTGGCTTATTTACTGGCGTCGGAGAAGTCGTCGCTCTCGCGACGAAGAAGAGAAAGGCGCAGAAATGAAACCCGTGGTTTCGGTGCGCGTGACGTGAACGTTTAATTACGTCGACGACGATGGCGACGACAATCGCAACAAGAAGACCGGAGCTTTAATTCGGCTGCATTCCGCTCATGTAGATTAGGTCGAAGTGGGAGACGCACCTGCTGCTCGTAACTGCTGTTGCTGTTGCGCGATCGCTACCGCTTCTCCGCTCTTCAAACTGGTCGGTCCGCATTAAAGCCGATCTCCCTTCGTATTTATTAAGAAGCAGGCTTGCTACCAACACGAGATACGCAGCTCTGTAGTAACGAATTTCCGTTGATAAATCCGTTATTAATTTGCGTTATTAATAGAACTCGATCCACCGTTGGACACTGCATCGTAGTCATCGATACCGTTAGCAATGACGACGATGATAATAGGTTTGTTCGACTTGCTTATACTTTTTACACTCACCATCTTCGCTTTCTCTCTTTTCAGCGTCAAATACATACATCCGTCTCATTTTAAGTGTAAAAAAAAAAGTGTAAGCAAGTCGAACAGACCAATTGGTTTGTTTGCTGTATAACCGATCATGGCGATAGCGTGTGCGCACGAGAACGAGATTCACGCACGACTGATCGCGAAACTGTTTTCCGATCGTGTCAATCAGCACCTCGTAACGCAAACACGTAATCTCCATTAGCGGGAACGCGGAACCGATTCTCCTAACTGCTGTACCATGTCGATAATCCCTGTTTAGGAATGCGAGACACTTTCTTCGGTTATCGTTGAACTTCCGAACGATATTGCGCCGAACGAAATTAACGCGAATCAGCACGTAGTCTACCTGCAAAAACGCCCTGCAACAGGTGGTCGTGATGTCTTGTCTTGAAAGAGAGACACCGATTCGCAATCGATGGAAATTTCGACAGGCGAAGAGTCTATGGCTGGCCGCGAGCGCGAGGCGAGAGATGCACGATCCACGACGGGCATAAATCGTGCCAATTAGAGGCGACGGCAGGTAGTCACAACTTCGGTGACCAAACCCTGTATGTGTGTGTGTGTGTGTATGTGTGTGTGTATATATATATATATATATATATATATATATATATATATATATATATATATATATATATATATATATATATATATATATATATATATATATATATATATATATATATATATATATATATATATATATATATATATATATATATATATATATATA
>NW_017305705.1:1338102-1342134 GCF_001594115.1 Trachymyrmex septentrionalis
ATGTGAAAGAACACGAACAGACAAATGTCTCAAAGAGGCACCGCCGCCACGGCCCGAAAGTACACGAAAGACTCTTAGGAATGGGAAACATGTTCGGTATGTTAGAATAAGACAAGAAGAAATTCCTAAATATCGGGAGCGACTAAATTAGAACTAAAGATTTCACTTTATAATTAGTAAACGAACATGAGATTGTATTATTCCAAGATAGGAATAGACACGAGCGATACTTAGTTTTTCGATATGCTAAAGCTTCATGTGTTTACGTACGTCAACTTTAACGTTGGACTCGAATTCCTTGGATCAAGTGTTCGAAGTTAGCTCGAAATTGTAAATTTTATTCATCTTGAGTATCTTTGAAAAGTGATGAAGTCTTGTACTCCGATTCTGTTTGATTCGGTTCGATATGCCTTCGATATTCGTTGTTTTAGTTCAATACACCCTATTAAATTCATAATATCAAATTATAGTCAATTTGAATTATTTTTAATCATTTCTATAGATCACTACTGCTCCTACCCAATACATCGTTAATTTGACTACAACAATGGAGTTAAACAATGTAACTCAAGAAAACATATTAAATTTGACTCAAATTTACTTTATTATTTACTAAATACATATATTATAAACGACGTTTACTTTGAAACTAACTACAGAAATGAATTAATTTACATTTTAAAACACATGAAAATTAAAAACAAAATGCTGTTCAACTCAAAGGATTGAGGATTACTCCTCTGATATCTAACAGTATATACGAATTAATTGTTTATTACCTGTGATTCCAGCTCAAAGGACCAAATTTAACTGTTGTATTTGTGATTAATTGAATCTTCTTGTTTTTTGAGTAATATGTGAGAATTGATTAACTTTTCGATGATCAATTATAATATATATTATGAGACATCTTGCCTCGTCAAGTGCTTAAAACTAACTCCTCATTCTCAGTTCAGGTATTCTCTCTCAGGTATTTCACCATGAGGTATTCGCAATACGATTGTCCAAATATACTAGTGCTAACTGTCGCAGGAATTTACATTCTATCGGTCAATTACATCTTAGGGCGGTATTCATAATCCGTTCTTATTTCAAGACTATCTGTAATGTCTTAAGACGCTAATACGGCCTTCTGATTGGTTCGTTACTTCTTAAGATTGTACTTAAGACAATCTTGAATAAGATCTGACTACGAATATCGGTCTTAAAGTCATGGCATATACAATAGAAAAATTTAAGACGTAAGACTTAAGTAGTAAGCGAATTAACCAATCACGTTAAAGATCGTAAGTCCATGTTGATTTCCTTACTGCTTAAGTCTTACGTCTTAAATTTTTTTATGATGTACCATGGCCTTAATATTTCGCACTCGATAATTCCAACGTAGAATAAAGATATTATAAAATGCAGAAATTCAAATTAAAATTAATAAATCTGGAATAATCACTCAGAAATTACTCAGATGAGAATCCGTTGGAATCGCTATTATAGTTAATCCTGTTTGAAACCTAGATCTTTCGGTTGGCTTAAGTTATAGAAACTCTGGCGATATGCCCTCTGACGATGCGGATCACCGCATTCTCATTTGTTAAGACGACCATTTGATACATAATCCGACATCTCTCGGAGCCGTTGAATGTGCGGAACCAGAAATACGCTTCTTAGGCTAGGTCGTGTACGACCTGCATACATTTGCGATGCAACGAGAGCCTCTCAACCGGCAGAATGGATGGAGGAAGAGAAGGAAAAGGGAGGCAGTGCAGGTGTGCTCGGCAGGATAAAATAAGGTAACGACGAAATGAAGCACTCGCGATGCGGGACTTACTACGTCGACATAATGCTCTTTGACAGAGGACCTATCCAACACTTTTTCAAACAGTTTGACGTTTCCGTCGTGTGCGCCCTCTAATTAACAAGTTCTTTATTAACGAGATTGATTCCCCATGGAAAGAGAGAAAATGATTATGTTTATTGCGGAGAACTCGCTTGCTTAAAAAAATTGGGACAATTTGCATCTCCGATAATAAGATGCGTTCATTTCGTAAATGGCGCGATACGATCTTTTTACGATCTTTATTAATGAAATTTAATTTAATGCGCGTGTCGAAACCGGATAACAGCCACCAATAATTCAATCGATCTTTAAATTAATGTAAATTAAAAAATATTTTACTTTATATAAATTTATATAAAATAATTTGATATACATATAATATTATACTTAGTATAATTTAGTATAATTTAATCTACCTAATTATATTTAGTTTTAAACGAATTAGATAAATTAACTTTTCAGTTTTGTCATTAACAATAGATAAAAGAAGATTCTTCTGTTAAGCTTCAAAATTTTTATATTTTTATTTAAAAAAGATCGACAAGTAGTGCTTAGTAAAGGATTCAATCTTTGGTCATTAAAAACTCGTTTCATAAATCCCGTAAATATTTTAGCAATGAGCTTAAGAAAATCCTCCTGGCCGGTTTTGTTGAAATTACTCTCTGCGCAATATTCTCACGCTTCACGACGAGATAACTCGTCGAAAGTCTCAACCAGCCGTCCAATTAACGACGATCCTGTTTTACGCAAAGCGCTCGGAAGTGGCGTGTTTAATTAACGTTTTCCGTTTTACCCCTATGATCGCGACCGCCTAGACACGTAGCCGAAAAAGAGAGCGAGAGAAAAAAGTCTGAAGAGAAGGGCGAGAGTAGAACCGAGCGAGAGAAGAACCGAGAAGAAGGCTAGAGGAATCGCACTCATTAGCGAATACCATCGGCGGATTCTCGAATCTGTGCCTGTCGTACCCGCCGTTTCTCTCCGCTGTGGTCACCGGGTCCTTTTTAATTGGGCAGATTAGTCCCGAATTCGCGTACACATACCCGCTTCCACCCCGTCGTTCGTCACCCGCCATCCTTTCGGCACACCGCCGTCATGGAATATCGGTCTCGTTAAAATACCTGGCGGCAACGAAATCGAATTTTCGGGATTATAAGGAAAAAGAATCAGGGACGTGGCACGTGAGAGGAGCGAGTCTCGCCTCCTTGAAGACGATGCGTCCTTGATGCTTTTCGTCGTTGTTTGTTCGAATTTCGATGGCGAGGAATACTCGAACACGCGATACGAAGTTCGGGGAATAACTCTCTTGATTGGCGTTTTTTTGTCACCCGTGATTAAAAAAATTTCTGTACTCATCTTGTTGATCGAACGAAAAAATAATAACGATATTAAATTACAAGAATCATAGATTATCTCTATTTTCTCGTTATATAATTGTATATTAATCAACTTGGAGAAGAATATTAATTGTCTAAAATCATTTAGCGAGGCTCAATAGATTTACAAAAATCAGTTGGCCTGAGATTTTCAATTTCAAAATTTGAATTTGGCACATAAGCAAATGTTAATCATAATTGTTAATTCATTACTCTAATCTCGAATTTATTGCTCACAAACTTAATAGAAAATTAATAAATATGTTAATAAGTTAAAATTAAAAATACATATTGTTTTAGATCATTATGCTAATTATCGTTTCGAAATCAAACGAGAAACAAACTCAAAAGATTACCGAAGAAACATGCTAGAATAAAAAGTTTGTTATTGATTTATCAAATTTTTTTAATAATTAAAAACGGTCCACTATTTCAATAAATTTTACACTTATCTACATTCCATCATTGTAACATATAGGTATAATTTGCGTATGAATATGAATTAAAAACAGGTATCTATATTCTCGATGTGTCGGCACATCGTTTTCATATTCAAACTTGTCTATCATAAATAAAGGGTTTATATTCCACGTCATTCTGTTACGTTGCGTTAATACGTTTCAACTTGCAAAATAGCACTCGATTGAAAGCAGCTAGTTGAAAGAGCGTTTTATTGATCGTCAAATACGCGTACCAGCATATACACTTGTATGTTATCGATCGAATAGAATAAATTTATAAAGCCGCTTACTTTGTACTTTATAGTACGCAGTATCAAACACGATTAATATCGATTTTTGTAGAACATGCTTCTATATATATATA